>NW_018736076.1:0-41832 GCF_002204515.2 Aedes aegypti
AGATTAACATTCGGAAGAAATAGTTTCTGGAACATTCTAGAATTTCTGGATTTTTAATTGAAAAGTTCAAGAACGCTTTAGTGAAACTGTTGAACAATTTCTTAAGAAAAAACCCACAAGAATTGCTAGTGCTGTTTAAAGAACAAAACATTCCCCGGAAAATACCTGAATAAATATCTGGTAATTTTTTTGGAAGAATCCAAGGACGACATTACGGAGAAACAATAATATGATTCTCTGGAGAAATCCCTGAAAAAATTGCTAGAGAAATTTATGAGTATTTTCTCAGAAGAGATTTTGAAAGAACGTGTTCCGCCAGAAACTTGATAGGAAAGTTTGATGTTTTCAAAACAGTTTCTGTTGCATTTTGGAAGAAATTGAAACATTTTATTTTTGGAAAAAGTTTCGAAGGAAAGCGGGGAGAAGCATCAAATTGATTTTAAGAGAAGTTAAGAATTTTCTGTGAAACAAATGCAGATAGATCTGCGAAGAACCTTTCTAAGAAATCACCAATAACATAAATCCAATCGAATAATTGCTTATAAGAATTTCGTGTCATATTAGATGGAATCCTGGAAGTATTCGTTAAAGTTTTTTGCAGAAAATGCTCGATATTATTGCCGTGGATTTTTCCGCCGATTGTTGAAAAATTTCCAAGAGATTATCTGTAATATGTTGTTGAAGAAATTCATAGAGAAACTTTAGAAAGAACCTCATAGAAAACTGTTGTTGAACTCTTTGAAGAATTTGTGAAATGAATCCTTGCTTGGTGATCTTGAAGGCAATTTTGTTAAGATGGCTAGAATTTTTTGTAATATTTCTTGGGAAATCTTCAGTAATTCCAGAAAATCTTAAACAAATCATCTGTTCATCGATCTAAATATTAAGCTTAAAATTGGAATTTATATGTAATAGGTAGGGTAAGCGTTCCCTTAGTTGTGGGTGTTCCTATAGTTGCGGTAGTGCCGTTTTCACTGATGTTATTACATTAGGCACAAAACCGACACTGCCAATCGACGTATTGGTTTGTTAAAACACAGAATAGTTGAAAAGAGCGTTCAAATTGCTTCAAAACTTATGAAATATCACTAAATTTGCTAAAAATTTCTTTGCTTGTACCAATAGTTGTGGTAAAGTGTTCCTAGTGGAGGATCCCATAAGAAAACAACGGATACCGCAACTATAGGAACACAAATTAAAAATATACCCCAACTAAAAGAACAGTGTACTAATAGTGGAGGTATAATTTTTCACTGACATGCCGTGGATTACTGCGATGAAATTCGATTTCGATTTGATTCGATTTCGATTCGATTTCGATTCGATTTCGATTCGATTTCGATTCGATTTCGATTCGATTTCGATTCGATTTCGATTCGATTTCGATTCGATTTCGATTCGATTTCGATTCGATTTCGATTCGATTTCGATTCGATTTCGATTCGATTTCGATTCGATTTCGATTCGATTTCGATTTCGATTCGATTTCGATTCGATTTCGATTCGATTTCGATTCGATTTCGATTCGATTTCGATTCGATTTCGATTCGATTTCGATTCGATTTCGATTCGATTTCGATTCGATTTCGATTCGATTTTGATTCGATTTTGATTCGATTTCGATTCAATTTCGATTCGATTTCGATTCGATTTCGATTCGATTTCGATTCGATTTCGATTCGATTTCGATTCGATTTCGATTCGATTTCGATTCGATTTCGATTCGATTTCGATTCGATTTCGATTCGATTTCGATTCGATTTCGATTCGATTTCGATTCGATTTCGATTCGATTTCGATTCGATTTCGATTCGATTTCGATTCGATTTCGATTCGATTTCGATTCGATTTCGATTCGATTTCGATTCGATTTCGATTCGATTTCGATTCGATTTCGATTCGATTTCGATTCGATTTCGATTCGATTTCGATTCGATTTCGATTCGATTTCGATTCGATTTCGATTCGATTTCGATTCGATTTCGATTCGATTTCGATTCGATTTCGATTCGATTTCGATTCGATTTCGATTCGATTTCGATTCGATTTCGATTCGATTTCGATTCGATTTCGATTCGATTTCGATTCGATTTCGATTCGATTTCGATTCGATTTCGATTCGATTTCGATTCGATTTCGATTCGATTTCGATTCGATTTCGATTCGATTTCGATTCGATTTCGATTCGATTTCGATTCGATTTCGATTCGATTTCGATTCGATTTCGATTCGATTTCGATTCGATTTCGATTCGATTTCGATTCGATTTCGATTCGATTTCGATTCGATTTCGATTCGATTTCGATTCGATTTCGATTCGATTTCGATTCGATTTCGATTCGATTTCGATTCGATTTCGATTCGATTTCGATTCGATTTCGATTCGATTTCGATTCGATTTCGATTCGATTTCGATTCGATTTCGATTCGATTTCGATTCGATTTCGATTCGATTTCGATTCGATTTCGATTCGATTTCGATTCGATTTCGATTCGATTTCGATTCGATTTCGATTCGATTTCGATTCGATTTCAATTCGATTTCGATTCGATTTCGATTCGATTTCGATTCGATTTCGATTCGATTTCGATTCGATTTCGATTCGATTTCGATTCGATTTCGATTCGATTTCGATTCGATTTCGATTCGATTTCGATTCGATTTCGATTCGATTTCGATTCGATTTCGATTCGATTTCGATTCGATTTCGATTCGATTTCGATTCGATTTCGATTCGATTTGATTTCGATTCGATTTCGATTCGATTTCGATTCGATTTCGATTCGATTCGATTTCGATTCGATTTCGATTCGATTTCGATTCGATTTCGATTCGATTTCGATTCGATTTCGATTCGATTTCGATTCGATTTCGATTCGATTTCGATTCGATTTCGATTCGATTTCGATTCGATTTCGATTCGATTTCGATTCGATTTCGATTCGATTTCGATTCGATTTCGATTCGATTTCGATTCGATTTCGATTCGATTTCGATTCGATTTCGATTCGATTTCGATTCGATTTCGATTCGATTTCGATTCGATTTCGATTCGATTTCGATTCGATTTCGATTCGATTTCGATTCGATTCGATTTCGATTCGATTTCGATTCGATTTCGATTCGATTTCGATTCGATTTCGATTCGATTTCGATTCGATTTCGATTCGATTTCGATTCGATTTCGATTCGATTTCGATTCGATTTCGATTCGATTTCGATTCGATTTCGATTCGATTTCGATTCGATTTCGATTCGATTTCGATTCGATTTCGATTCGATTTCGATTCGATTTCGATTCGATTTCGATTCGATTTCGATTCGATTTCGATTCGATTTCGATTCGATTTCGATTCGATTTCGATTCGATTTCGATTCGATTTCGATTCGATTTCGATTCGATTTCGATTCGATTTCGATTCGATTTCGATTCGATTTCGATTCGATTTCGATTCGATTTCGATTCGATTTCGATTCGATTTCGATTCGATTTCGATTCGATTTCGATTCGATTTCGATTCGATTTCGATTCGATTTCGATTCGATTTCGATTCGATTTCGATTCGATTTCGATTCGATTTCGATTCGATTTCGATTCGATTTCGATTCGATTTCGATTCGATTTCGATTCGATTTCGATTCGATTTCGATTCGATTTCGATTCGATTTCGATTCGATTTCGATTCGATTTCGATTCGATTTCGATTCGATTTCGATTCGATTTCGATTCGATTTCGATTCGATTTCGATTCGATTTCGATTCGATTTCGATTCGATTTCGATTTCGATTCGATTTCGATTCGATTTCGATTCGATTTCGATTCGATTTCGATTCGATTTCGATTCGATTTCGATTCGATTTCGATTCGATTTCGATTCGATTTCGATTCGATTTCGATTCGATTTCGATTCGATTTCGATTCGATTTCGATTCGATTTCGATTCGATTTCGATTCGATTTCGATTCGATTTCAATTCGATTTCGATTCGATTTCGATTCGATTTCGATTCGATTTCGATTCGATTTCGATTCGATTTCGATTCGATTTCGATTCGATTCGATTCGATTCGATTCGATTTCGATTCGATTTCGATTCGATTTCGATTCGATTTCGATTCGATTTCGATTCGATTTCGATTCGATTTCGATTCGATTTCGATTCGATTTCGATTCGATTTCGATTCGATTTCGATTCGATTTCGATTCGATTTCGATTCGATTTCGAGTTCGATTTCGATTCGATTTCGATTCGATTTCGATTCGATTCGAGATTCGATTTCGATTCGATTTCGATTCGAATTTCGTATTCGATTCGATTCGATTTCGATTCGATTCGATTCGATTTCGATTCGATTTCGATTCGATTTCGATTCGATTTTCGATTCGTATTTCGATTCGATTTCGATTCGATTTCGATTCGATTTCGATCGATTTCGATTCGATTCGATTCGATTCGATTCGTTTCGATTCGATTTCGATTCGATTTCGATTTCGATTTCGATTCGATTCCGATTCGATTTCGATTCGATTTCGATTCGATTTCGATTCGATTTCATTCGATTTCGATTCGATTTCGATTCGATTTCGATTCGATTTCGATTCGATTCGATTCGATTTCGATTCGATTTCGATTCGATTTCGATTCGATTTCGATTCGATTTCGATTCGATTTCGATTCGATTTCGATTCATTCGGATTTCGATTCGATTTCGATTCGATTTCGATTCGATTTCGATTCGATTTCGATTCGATTTCGATTCGATTTCGATTCGATTTCGATTCGATTTTCGATTCGATTTCGATTCGATTCGATTCGATTTCGATTCGATTTCGATTCGATTCGATTCGATTTCGATTCGATTTCGATTCGATTTCGATTCGATTTCGATTCGATTTCGATTCGATTTCGATTCGATTTCGATTCGATTTCGATTCGATTTCGATTCGATTTCGATTCGATTTCGATTCGATTTCGATTCGATTTCGATTCGATTCGATTCGATTTCGATTCGATTTCGATTCGATTTCGATTCGATTTCGATTCGATTTCGATTCGATTTCGATTCGATTTCGATTCGATTTCGATTCGATTTCGATTCGATTTCGATTTCGATTTCGATTCGATTTCGATTCGATTTCGATTCGATTTCGATTCGATTTCGATTCGATTTCGATTCGATTTCGATTCCGATTTCGATTCGATTCGATTCGATTTCGATTCGATTTCGATTCGATTTCGATTCGATTTCGATTCGATTTCGATTCGATTTCGATTCGATTTCGATTCGATTTCGATTCGATTTCGATTCGATTTCGATTTCGATTTCGATTCGATTTCGATTCGATTTCGATTCGATTTCGATTCGATTTCGATTCGATTTCGATTCGATTTCGATTTCGATTCGATTTCGATTCGATTTTCGATTCGATTTCGATTCGATTTCGATTCGATTTCGATTCGATTTCGATTCGATTTCGATTCGATTTCGATTCGATTTCGATTCGATTTCGATTCGATTTTTCGATTCGATTTCGATCGATTTCGATTCGATTTCGATTCGATTTCGATTCGATTCGATTCGATTTCGATTCGATTTCGATTCGATTTCGATTCGATTTCGATTCGATTTCGATTCGATTTCGATTCGATTTCGATTCGATTTCCGCATTCGATTTCGATTCCGATTTCGATTCGATTTCGATTCGATTTCGATTCGATTTCGATTCGATTTCGATTCGATTTCGATTCGATTTCGATTCGATTTCGATTCGATTTCGATTCGATTTCGATTCGATTTCGATTCGATTTCGATTCGATTTCGATTCGATTTCGATTCGATTTCGATTCGATTTCGATTCGATTTCGATTCGATTTCGATTCGATTTCGATTCGATTTCGATTCGATTTCGATTCGATTTCGATTCCGATTTCGATTCGATTTCGATTCGATTTCGATTCGATTTCGATTCGATTTCGATTCGATTTCGATCGATTTCGATCGATTCGATTCGATTTCGATTCGATTTCGATTCGATTTCGATTCGATTTCGATTCGATTTCGATTCGATTTCGATTCGATTTCGATCGATTTCGATTCGATTTCGATTCGATTTCGATCGATTTCGATTCGATTTCGATTCGATTTCGATTCGATTTCGATTCGATTTCGATTCGATTTCGATTCGATTTCGATTCGATTTCGATTCGATTTCGATTCGATTTCCGATTCGATTTCGATTCGATTTCGATTCGATTTCGATTCGGATTTCGATTCGATTTCGATTCGATTTCGATTCGATTTCGATTCGATTTCGATTCGATTTCGATTCGATTTCGATTCGATTTCGATTCGATTTCGATTCGATTTCGATTCGATTTCGATTCGATTTCGATTCGATTTCGATTCGATTTCGATCGATTTCGATTCGATTCGATTCGATTTCGATTCGATTTCGATTCGATTTCGATTCGATTTCGATTTCGATTTCGATTCGATTTCGATTCGATTCGATTCGATTTCGATTCGATTTCGATCGATTTCGATTCGATTTCGATCGATTTCGATTCGATTTCGATTCGATTCGATTCGATTTCGATTCGATTTCGATTCGATTTCGATTCGATTTCGATTCGATTTCGATTCGATTCGATTCGATTTCGATTCGATTTCGATTCGATTTCGATTCGATTTCGATTCGATTTCGATTCGATTTCGATTCGATTTCGATTCGATTTCGATTCGATTTCGATTCGATTTCGATTCGATTTCGATTCGATTTCGATTCGATTTCGATTCGATTTCGATTCGATTTCGATTCGATTTCGATTCGATTTCGATTCGATTTCGATTCGATTTCGATTCGATTTCGATTCGATTTCGATTCGATTTCGATTCGATTTCGATTCGATTTCGATTCGATTTCGATTCGATTTCGATTCGATTTCGATTCGATTTCGATGTTCGATTTCGATTCGATTTCGATTCGATTTCGATTCGATTCGATTCGATTTCGATTCGATTCGATTCGATTCGATTCGATTTCGATTCGATTTCGATTCGATTCGATTCGATTTCGATTCGATTTCGATTCGATTTCGATTCGATTTCGATTCGATTCGATTCGATTTCGATTCGATTTCGATTCGATTTCGATTCGATTTCGATTTCGATTTCGATTCGATTTCGATTCGATTTCGATTCGATTTCGATTTCGATTTCGATTCGATTTCGATTCGATTTCGATTCGATTTCGATTCGATTTCGATTTCGATTTCGATTCGATTTCGATTCGATTCGATTCGATTTCGATTCGATTCGATTCGATTTCGATTCGATTTCGATTCGATTTCGATTCGATTCGATTCGATTTCGATTCGATTTCGATTTCGATTTCGATTCGATTTCGATTCGATTTCGATTCGATTTCGATTCGATTTCGATTCGATTTTGTTCGATTTCGATTCGATTTCGATTCGATTTCGATTCGATTTCGATTCGATTTCGATTTCGATTCGATTCGATTTCGATTCGATTCGATTCGATTTCATTCGATTTCGATCGATTTCGATTCGATTCGATTCGATTTCGATTCGATTTCGATTCGATTTCGATTCGATTTCGATTCGATTTCGATTCGATTTCGATTCGATTTCGATTCGATTTCGATTCGATTTCGATTCGATTTCGATTCGATTTCGATTCGATTCGATCGATTTCGATTCGATTTCGATTCGATTTCGATTCGATTTCGATTCGATTTCGATTCGATTTCGATTCGATTTCGATTCGATTTCGATTCGATTTCGATTCGATTCGATTCGATTTCGATTCGATTTCGATTCGATTTCGATTCGATTTCGATTCGATTTCGATTCGATTTCGATTCGATTTCGATTCGATTTCGATTCGATTTCGATTCGATTTCGATTCGATTTCGATTCGATTTCGATTCGATTTCGATTCGATTTCGATTCGATTTCGATTCGATTTCGATTCGATTTCGATTCGATTTCGATTCGATTTCGATTCGATTTCGATTCGATTTCGATTCGATTTCGATTCGATTTCGATTCGATTTCGATTCGATTTCGATTCGATTTCGATTCGATTTCGATTCGATTTCGATTCGATTTCGATTCGATTTCGATTCGATTTCGATTCGATTCGATTTCGATTCGATTTCGATTCGATTTCGATTCGATTTCGATTCGATTTCGATTCGATTTCGATTCGATTTCGATTCGATTTCGATTCGATTTCGATTCGATTTCGATTCGATTTCGATTCGATTTCGATTCGATTTCGATTCGATTTCGATTCGATTTCGATTCGATTTCGATTCGATTTCGATTCGATTTCGATTCGATTTCGATTCGATTTCGATTCGATTTCGATTCGATTTCGATTCGATTTCGATTCGATTTCGATTCGATTTCGATTCGATTTCGATTCGATTTCGATTCGATTTCGATTCGATTTCGATTCGATTTCGATTCGATTTCGATTCGATTTCGATTCGATTTCGATTCGATTTCGATTCGATTCGATTTCGATTCGATTTCGATTCGATTTCGATTCGATTTCGATTCGATTTCGATTCGATTTCGATTCGATTTCGATTCGATTTCGATTCGATTTCGATTCGATTTCGATTCGATTTCGATTCGATTTCGATTCGATTTCGATTCGATTCGATTCGATTTCGATTCGATTTCGATTCGATTTCGATTCGATTTTCGATTCGATTTCGATTCGATTTCGATTTCGATTTCGATTCGATTTCGATTCGATTTCGATTCGATTTCGATTCGATTTCGATTCGATTTCGATTCGATTTCGATTCGATTTCGATTCGATTTCGATTCGATTTCGATTCGATTTCGATTCGATTTCGATTCGATTTCGATTCGATTTCGATTCGATTTCGATCGATTCGATTTCGATTCGATTTCGATTCGATTTCGATTCGATTTCGATTCGATTTCGATTCGATTTCGATTCGATTCGATTCGATTCGATTTCGATTCGATTTCGATTCGATTTCGATTCGATTTCGATTCGATTTCGATTCGATTTCGATTCGATTTCGATTCGATTTCGATTCGATTTCGATTCGATTTCGATTCGATTCGATTCGATTCGATTCGATTCGATTCGATTTCGATTCGATTTCGATTCGATTTCGATTCGATTTCGATTCGATTTCGATTCGATTTCGATTCGATTTCGATTCGATTTCGATCGATTTCGATTTCGATTCGATTTCGATTCGATTTCGATTCGATTTCGATTCGATTTCGATTCGATTTCGATTCGATTTCGATTCGATTTCGATTCGATTTCGATTCGATTTCGATTCGATTTCGATTCGATTTCGATTCGATTTCGATTCGATTTCGATTCGATTTCGATTCGATTTCGATTCGATTTCGATTCGATTTTCGATTCGATTTCGATTCTGGTAAAATCAGGAAGCCTAAAGTATCGAAACCGACGGAACATATGGTGGAAACAAAGTACAATACTTTACACCAGAGTGTTATGCACAACCGACTTTATATAAAGTAACCATCGCCATGCTCCAATATTAGGAATCTTTAAGAATAATCTGTTGAGTGAGAATTACTAATCCCAATCATGATTTCCCGAGGGAATCCCAGGAAAAACTCAGCGAATTCAGGTGAAGGAATTATTGTAGAAAGCAATAAAAAAGTAGTTTATGCAGGAATGCCCAGAGTAATCTTCGAGGATACGCGACAGTATTTTGTACGCCGAACTCAGCAGGGTAATCCCGCTGTAATCGGCAAATTTCAGTCTGTGCCTTTTCTGGTAGATTAGGCTTATGAGGCCCTCCAACCATTCGATGGGCATTGCTTCGTCCTCTCATACCTTCAGATGTACGCAGAAGATCGAAAGCTGCTCACTGCCGTGCTTGGGAAGCTCGACCGGGATATGGTTCTTCCCAGTAGCCTAACAGTTCTTCAGATCGCTGATAGTCTTTTTAACCTCTCCTATGGTCGGTAGGTCCACAGCTCGATTGTTCAACAATTACTAAAAGTGCTCCTTCCACCTGGCAGCCACATCCGTTTTATAGTTTTTTTTCGGACCGTTGCGTATAATCTGATTCATGCTATCTTGAACTTCAGCTACCACACTTTCTGCGTGCTGCCTTTTCCTACTGCGGTGGGTTCGCAATTCATCGTCTCTCGCTTTTTTCCGCTTTCTATTCAGCCGGGTGCTGTCCACGAGTAAATGGCTTTTGACGACTTTCTTCAGTCCTGTCACTCTCTGGCACTCTTCATCGAACCAGTCGTTTTATCTTCGTCGTTGACCAGTGCCAATCACTTCCCGCGCCGTTGTTGTCACAGCTTCGTGGATAGGGTCCCACAGACTATTGACATGTCCAGAAACAGAGCTAACTGTTAACTGCTCGTCTAACTTCTGACGGTACAGTGGAGCTCTCCATCAGTTGGCAAGCGTTGGATATTGAAGTGCAGTGTTCTGTTATTTCTAGAACTCGTGACAACAACAAAAAAGGATTCGAGTTGATATTAGGGCCTCGAAAGGTCCTGACATTCATGACAACTCATAAATGTCGCCCATCAATCAGCACCTGGTCTATTTTGGGAGCCGGCATCGCCACTCGGGTGTCTCCAGAAGTGTTTGCGTATATTTTTGCATGCAAAATAAGTACTGCTGATTTCCACTCCTCTAGTAACAGCAAAGTTACAAGCCAATATCATTGGTAACGGAATTATGGGGCACGAATTTTTGCCCCACTGATTCGAACCTCTACCCAATTGTAGGTCAAAATTGATTTCCAAACATTCATGCAAAAACTAAAACATCTCAAAGTATCCTTACGATAAGCTTTGCAAAGCCCTTACTTAAAAATACATAATGTTCAATCGATTTCTATGATATTTTGAGTGATATTTACAAAATATGTTTTAAATTGCGCTAGAAATATTGAAAAAAAGCTTCTTCCACTTCAACTTTTGACAAACTTTATTTTACTTCTGTTACCTTGTGTTAGCAACAAAAAAAAACGTATGCACATTGCACAAGCATCAACTGACACGATCAATCGAAATACATTTGTTTGTTGATATTTAAAGTGAACGACCGTATTCATAATGAAATTCACTTCGGTCCATCAAAAAACAGGGAGCTTACTAAAATCATAACAGTTTACAAAATCACCGCGGTGATCGACGACACAACGCATATCTCCAACTCTACGCGTTATGACACCAGTGAATGACAATAAAAATAGTCGAGAAAATTTCGATCTGCCCCATAAAATCGATTGAAACTATTTCCGGCCATAATCCACTGTGACCGCCAATGGCTGAAGAGCTGTTAGACAAAACTTCGATTGCCAGCTCACATGCAGGAATGGAGGAACGATCACAATGCCAAGCGAAGAAAAACTAATTTCACTCAGACGATGAATAGTTTTGGCATAATAAAAACGAGGGGCTGCTTAATCCGCCACAAATCATTTGTTACGATCACGAAGAATCGATTAGAGTCATCAGAAATAAAACGTGAAAGAGACGACGGAATTGATGTTTGCCGTGTGTGGGAGTGCGACAGAGCGAGATATTGCTCGGGCTCATGAGGAGCGGCTTCGCTTTATTGGAAATGATCCAATCACGCCCGGTCGTTTGGAGACGTTATGTGGGGAGCAGCTGCCAAGTAACCCCCCGCGTGGCAAAGACAAAAGCACCTTTAGCGCGGTAGAAGCTCCCGAAGTCCGAACACCACGACTACCGGTTCGATTCTGATCGCGATCGCCGCCAGAAAACACATTATTATTGTTAATCAATAAAAATATAAATGAATAAAAAATTTATATCTCGATAGGCGGCAGTAGACGCAGAATAGGAGCTACCTTACCTGAATACGCCAACTCATTTGGATGTTGGATGCGAATAAAAAAAAGCCGAGTGGAAAGAAATGCCCGGAGAAGAATCATTGGACAACATCAACAGCCATAACCCCCCAGCTGCCGCCTTTCGAGATCGGTCCACAGCACCAGAACGGATCGCGAAGAAAAATGGAATGAAAACAGCCAAAAGCCGCGGTGAATAACTTTATGATTAGCGCGCATTTCTTCTCCGGTGACGCGCAAGTGTGAAGCGCACGCGACGGGGGATCGAATCTCGCGACCTGCTTGCTGCTGCAACAAGAAGAAAACCAAGCGACAGAGAACAAATTAAAAACGACGACGACCTGCTGCTGTCGTTTCCCTTTCCCCATTGGATATCTTTTTCTTCTTTCTACTATCTTCAATTTGCTCCCCATCGCAGGGAGCCATTCATATCCATAACCGAGCTAAGGGGGAATAAAAATTTCGATAATCCTCCAAAACAAGAAGCTAAAATATGATACCCTTCGGAATCAACCGGTGCTTCGTTTACTTGGGCAGCTTGAGGTTGTCATTTCATCCGCACAGTTGATTCGCGAAAACTGCTCTCAACGTTCTTGCGGAGCGTTGGCTGTCAACTCGTCTTGCTACTTCACGAGACTCTGATGACGATGATCGCTGTAAGAAATAAGATGCACCTTAGTTACAACTGCAGCGGTAGCAGCATTTTTAAACTTCTCGCATAACTTGTGATCTCGCCCTAAGTACAACTCATTGGTAATCGAAAGTGTAGCTCGTTGTTTTAAACCAAATGAATGGACCAAGATAAAAACTGTCACTATTGGGAGATAGAGGATTGTTATATAAGGTGTAAGTCCATTCTTTTTTTTTTTCAATAACAACTAGCTACAAATATATTTGGCTACTAATGGCTTTTAGGGCGATATCATATATTAAGCTAAACTTTAATACGTTGTAAGCACAACAACAAAAATTCCAATAAGTGCCAGTTTTCAAAGATGACCAACAAAAAAAATATAGTTATCAATGGCGTAGGGCATCTTCAGCAGAGCTACAAATGATGTAGCGTGTTGCGTATTATTTGTAACTTCCGAAAGAAGTAATCAATATAGGGTCAGTGTTCCCTTAGTGGACAGTCCCCTATAGTCGCACTAGTGGCTTTTTACGGCCGTTTTGCTATAAATCTTTTCAAAATATTTTTTGACATGAATGTCAGGAGCTATTTATCTAAGTACCATTGATACACAGCTTGATTTTGTTCAAAAAATGATCGAAATAATTAGTTTTGCTTAAAATTTGAGCTCCCTTGCGCCTATAGTAAACCTATTGTTCCTATAGTAGCACTACTGAGAGAAACTATTTTTATTATACGAAATAATCAATGAATTAAGAACTTTTTTTACATCAAACGAAAGCTTTTGATCCACACTTTGAAGGGGAAATATATAAGCTTTGTAAAAATACGGTTTTGATTAGTATTTAGCCAACGCCGTGATGCTAGTGCTACTATAGGAACAGAAATTAGAAATAGTGCTACTATAGGCACATGTATTCCTATATTGGCACAAGCGATAATAAATACAAACATATGAGTTTTCGTAGTTTTCATATTGTTCCCGCAAAACCAAGATAAAAAGCTTTCAGATGATGTAAAATTAAAAACGCTAGCGTTATTTTTCGATTTTATAGGAATATTTGTTCTTAGCTATGCGGCTATTGGTACATCGACCCTAACTATTTTAGATCATAAGTGACTCATGAGATAGTCATGCCATTCGATCCCAGGTCCACAGTATCAGGCCAATGGACGTAGCCAGAGGGGGCAGGAGAAGGCCGTTGTCCCCCTCTGACCGTCGGAAAATATCACGTTTGCTATGGGATAACTTCTTCTTCTTCTTCTTCTTCTTGGCATTACGTTTTCACTGGGACAGAGCCTGCTTCTCAGCTTAGTGTTCAATGAGCACTTCCAAAGTTATTAATGTAGAGCTTTCTTTTGCCAAATTGCCATATTCGCATACGTGGCAGGTGTGATTATACTCTATGCCCTGGGAAATCCAGGAAGATTCCAATACGAAAAGATCCTGGACCGACCGAGAATCGAACCCAGACACCTTCAGCATGGCTTTGCTTTGTAGCCGCGGATTCTAACCACTCGGCTACACAGTTAAAAATAATGAAGATTACACGTCATGTAAACTTCATTTATGCGATGTAAACATGACGTCATGTAAATTTCAGTTTGAAATCATGTAAAAATGTGTTATATGTCATGTAATCACTCAGGATCCTGCTAGATTACATGACATATAATTGAAGTTTACATGACATATCATGTAAATATCCTTGATATTCTACGCTCCAATTATGTGCATTATATGTCTCAGAAATTTGCACGTTTCGTTCGAACTGTGTAAGGAAGGTCCTAAATTTTCTTAGAAGTTGCCTTCAGCATTCATATTTCAAAAATCATTGCGTTCTGATTGACTTCTTGGAGAATTATTCAACTTTACCAAACATTTAGACTTCTGCTCAAGAACTCACCAGATATTATTTGACGATTCTATCAGCAGTCTTCAATATATCTTGAGTATAATCTGTCAAAAGCATATTATGGAATTCAAAATGAACTTCCCAGTAACTTAAAACAAATTCTTACAGGAATTCATCAGAGAATATGTTTAAAAAATAGAAAAAATATAGCTCCACATATTCCTAAATCCTTTTTAAGATTTTTCAAGACGTTTATTTTTTTTTTTTGATTCTTCAAATGTTTATTCCAGGAACCATATCTCGAAATACTTCGAATTTCTTTAATGAGTCTTCAGCAAAAACTAAATGTTTTTGTTTGGGAATGTATCTTCGTAGTGCTACCAGAACTTCCTTCAAAACACAAGGCTTCAAATGTTCTAACAAAGTACTTAGGGATTCCTCCAATAATTTGCTTTAGATTGAACCGTCGGAAATTCTTCTGCATATTTTTTAAGGAATTTTTCGTGTGTTTCCTCTCAATCTCGGTCAGAAGATGAACTCGGAATTCCGCTCAAAAAAATCCGATTGAAAAATACATCTTAGAACTTCTCCAAGAACTCTTCCAAAGATTCTCCCATAAATTTCAAATTCAAAGTTATTTATTTGAAATAGTTTGGAGACAATCGTCGAGATTTTTCCAGTAATACCTTTTAAAGAATTTTAATTTGTGTAGGAATTTCTTATGTATACATATTCGAGAATTCTTAACAAAAAAGATTCAATAATGATTCTTGCAGAAAGTTCTTTGAGTGTTTTTTTTATTTCATCAGATAGTTCCACAAACCTTCCTAAGTTCTTAGATAACTCTGAACAAGATTTCGGAATCTTGCAAGTGGCCCTTCGGAAAAATAATTTAAGAATTGATGCACCCAAGGCTAAATCATGTAGTTTTCCTCGAAAAAGTCCAATACATTAGAAATTGTTTCAGAGATTTTCAAGGGTTTTATTATATGTTTCCTTCTAGGTTTACTATCATTTAGTTATGAATACCTCTTAGAACAGCAAAACATTTTCTGCAGAATTCGTAGGTTTTTTTTCCAGAATATTGCTTCTTGGCTTCAACAAGCTTCTGCCAGGGATATTCTTAGAAAACAATCCTGATAGATCTTTGGAGGAGTTCCTGAAAAAAAAAAATTCTGGAGGATTGGGAACATTTATTTAGAAATCTGTATATGAAGCTTTTGGGAAATTCTTTCAAATTTTTTTAATAAAAGCTCTTGAGGAGCTTATTCTAACTATTTGAAAGAAGTTTCTTAAAAATCCGTGTAGAAAATCTTATATGATAGACACATTTAGGAATATTGGCGATCTGAAAAAATCAAAGTTGTTTCTCAGAGATATCTCTGAAATAAGTGAAGATAAATTTCTTGTATGAGTTTCATTAAAAATCTCTAGAAAATATCATCAGGGAAGAATTTTTCAATAGAATACATGGAAGTTTTTTGTCAGAGCTCCAGAAAAATTAGTTAGAGTAATATTTTAGGAATATCTCAAGAGAAATGTTAGAAGAAGTCTAAAAGAGTTCCTTCAAAAATCTTGAATCGATTCTTGGAATGCATTGACAACAGCTTTGTGTAAATTGCTAGAGAAATTTCAAGTGTAATACTGAATTAATTGGAGAGAAATTATTTGAAGTCATCTTTTGAAAAATTAGATGTATTGTTAGTTGATCTCTTAAAAAACAAGATTGTATTCAGAGGAAAAAAATCATTAGAATAGTTGACGGAGAAATCTCTTAATAATTTTTTGTGTGGAACTTCCGAACGTATGCTTTCTGTTTTTAAAGCAATCAATTCGATAAACTACCTAGAAGAGTTGCAAGGCAGAATCATAACCAAATCCTACGTGAATCATAACCAAATCTCTACATGAACGCGAAGACAATTTCCAGGGTAATTTCTGTCTGATTCCCTGGAGGAGCACTTTCGAGATGCCTGGAGAAATTTGAGAGTCATTTATATACGAAATGCATGTGAAATCTATTTTAGGGAATTTTTAGATGAATTTTATGAAATCCTTATAATCCTTGATGGCTTGATTGTCGTTCAATGGGACTTTTCCCAATTGAATCTTCAGGCATTTTCCATTCCGGATTTTTTCATTGCGTTTATGAACCCATTACTCATGCAACAAATTTAACCAGTATAATAATATTAAGTTTTACAATCCTTATTCGACTTAACTTTTCAAATCAGTTTAACCCTCTAATACCCAAATTTTTATTTTTGATATAGATATCATGTTTTGCTATCTAAAATCGATCTGAACACGTTTTGTTGCGATGATTTATTTTTATTCGCAAATTCATAAATTTAGGTTTTTGATTTTGCTAATTTTTATTTTTGAACATCCCTGTCTTTTTCTATTTTTTCCTGAAGCCTCTACTGGTTACCGATTTTTGACAATAATAGAAATTGGGGGTTTTACATTACTTTTGAAAATATGAATTCTTAAATATTTTTCTGAAACAAATATTATTTTCCGTGTAACTAACGGAAAAACAGTTTTAGAGTAAATTTAATACCATTAAACTTTACTTCTTTGATAGACGACTTCACGACTAAAAAAATAAAAAATGTACGAATTTTTGGATAGCACATTGAATGAGAATGAAGCACTTTAATGTCATAAAAATCAATTTTCAAACATTTTTAAAAACACAAAAAAAAATCAAATGGCACAAAAAACATTCTTCATATGCGTGCTATAGTCCAAGGTTTAAGTCAAAAACAAAATTATTTTGATTTTAAAGTTACAAAAAAATACACAAAAGTACAAAGGGTACCCCGTTTAAAGGCGGAGATTAGAGGGTTGAACAAATTCTTTTAAAAGTTCTAGGCTAGTCCACGACCTGGGTTTGCCACCATGGCATAGAGTATCTTTGTACCTGCCACACGATAAACACATGCAAAAATGATTTATTTTATTGTTTAACTGTGGAATTACTCATAAGAACACTAAGCTAAGCAGCTGGCTCGTTGGGACGTTGGCCATTCGGAGAATTGGAGTTTGGGAAAATTACATTCGGGGATACGACATTTGGGGGAAAGTAAAACATTGAAGGAAACCAAGGAAACTTAACAGAGGTTCGAAAAAAGATCCTTTGCATAACACATATTAAAATTTTGATGAATTCTTGGAGTAATTTCTTGAGCAGGTACGGCGCAATTCTCAAAACATACTTACATTATTTTACGGTTTTCTGTTAAATTTAAACAGCTGAACAGTTCGGTGAAATAAAATACCGGAGTTCGTGATTTTTTTTACCGTTTTCAGCAAAAATTGACCGAAATATCTATTTTCTACGGCAATACCGCATTTTATTTTATTCGAGCTAGCATATCGGATTTCTTACCTACCACAAAAATGAAGAAAGGAGAAATAACTAACGATATTTAAAGAAAATAAAGACTACGATTGGAAACTCGATACCTAGAATGTCAAGACGTTAAATGTACCCAGATGAGTGAGCCTTTTGGCTCGTGAATTGCAGAAGGTTGAAATGAGCGCGGCTGCTATTCAGGAAATAAGATGGCCTAGAACTGGAGAACGTGAATTCATGGCGGTAGATCCCGTCGCCAACACAGCTTTCAAATACAACATCTACCATAGTGGCAGCAATAAGGCAGAGCATGGTGTTGGATTCATAGTGATCGGGAAAACAGATGAAGCGAGTTATGAGGATACGGGACAAATTCTTCAACTACAGTCTGATCAACATCTATGCGCCGACAAACGATAAACCCGACGACACGAAGGATGCGTTTCATGATTGTCTCGACAAGACCTACGGAGAGTGCCCAAACATGACGTAAAAGTTGTTATCGGTAATGCCAACGCACAGGTCAGAAGAGAGGATTTTTTCCGCCCAATAATTGGTACGGAGAGCCTTCACTCCGCCACCGTCCGGGACCGTCCATAAATGACGTAGCATTTTAGGGGGAGGGGGGAGTCTACGATTTTGCTACGAACATTGTATTAAATATGGGAAAATAAGCTACGATGGGGGAGGGGGTGTCAAAAATTGTCAAAAAAATGCTACGTCATTTATGGATGCTGCCTTTGCACGTGAAGACATCCGAAAGCACACCTGGATGCACCCAAATGGCGAGCTCTGCAACCAAATAAACCACGTTTTGGTGGACGGCCGGCATTTCTCGAGTGCCATAGATGTGAGGACCTTCAGAGGTCCAAACATTGACTCTGATCTCAATCTTGTTGTTAGGCAAATTCGTGCACGGTTGTCTACCGTGGCAACCACAAGACCACATCGACCGTTGCGTTTTAATATCCAGCGCTTATCAACAGAAGGTGTAGCAGACGAGTACCGCCAGAAGCTTGATGAGCGGATAAGGGGATACTACATAGGCGACAACCTCAACAATCTGTGGGAGGTTATCCACGGTGCGGTGAGCACAGCAGCGCGAGAGGTGATAGGTACTGCTCAGAGACGACCCAGAAATGGTTGGTTTGATGAGGAGTGCCAGAATGTGACGGATGAGAAGAATGTTGCCAGAAGCCGGATGTTAGTGTCTGGTACTCGGCAGAATAGAGAGCGGTACAAGGAAGCTAGAGCAGCCGAGAAAAGAATTCACCGCAGAAGGAAAAAGCAGTATAAAGAAGATGCAGAAGAAGATAACTGAGGCGCAAAACAGCATGGAACAAAATGAGGAGCACCACTGTTGCCTGCCGAGCAGTTTGTTAAGCATTCAAAATGCAAACCCAGGTTTTGATTAAGAATAGCAATTTATTCTTAAGTTCTATCAAAATGTGGCCTTCAGCAAAGTTGTAGCTGAAAGGATTTCACATGAGCAAAGGTTGTACACTTTTCCATTAAATATTATATCAAAGAGATAGAGGCCTGAACACAAAAAGTTGGCGTTTTCCATAGTAATCTCCATACAAACTTCAAATGGCTTGTGCACAGTCAAATTTCTTCCGAATCATTTCAAACTTTGGGAGGATGCTATTTACCATAATATAAATCGTTTAAGCATAGGGGAGCCAAAATTTCAAAGTTTGCATCACTCTAGCGCACACGTTGGCTTTTTGCGATTGAAGAGGACTTAAGGGCTCTTAACGTTCAGGGCGACTGGAAGCGATTGGCTTAGGACCGAGCCCAGTGGAGAAAAATTATCCATTCGACGTTGATTCAACGAAGCGGATTGTAGCCACTCAAGTATCAAGAAAGTAGTGCCAGGATCAAAATATCTGTTTTCCATTGACTTTTTTTTTATTGAACTAAAAGACGCATTATCAAAAGCACCTTCTACATCAAGAAATGCTACGAAAGCAATTTCTTTTATATCGAGAGTATACTCTTTATTTTTGTAACCAAATTATGTAGGGCAGTGACTGTAGATTTTTTTGGTTGATATGCATACTGATACCTGTTAAGAAGAATCATCTTTTGTAGGTATTCTATTTTGATACATTCATCTATTATCTTTTCCATGATTTTAAGCATAGTAGATGTTAGACTTATTGGCCTAAAAGATTTCGGATTTGTTTTGTCTCTCTTTCCAACTTTAGGAATGAAAACAACTCGTACTTGGGTCCATATTTTTGGTACATGGCCGAACATTAAACTTGCTTTGAAAATATTTGCTATAGAATCCAGCAGTATTTTCCCACCCTTCTGAAGAAGTGCAGGAAACATGCCGTCCATTCCCGGAGATTTAAATGGTTCGAGAAAGTTCATCGCCCATTCAACTTTCTCACGTGTTAACAGTAAAATCACTTTAAATTTCCTTCACAATGGTCTTTAGAAAGCACTTTTTGCATTTTAGCTTCAGTAGTTTTCTCTATGTTTTCACAATCTCCAGGTTCGTCGTTTTGATTTTGCTAACTTATTTGTTAACCGTTTTGATTCATATTACGGACAGCTTCAAATTCTGGACACTCTGCTTTGTATGGGAAGCATTTCACACGAAATGTTTCAATTTTTACGGCTTACAAGTTCTCACTCAGCTGCCTCGGACGTCTCTTTAGTGGATTGCCAATCTCAATTAATGATTTGACTCTTCTATTCATGATTTTCATGAGCTGTCCTGAATTAGAATAAAAGTGTCCGGAATATGAGGCAAAAGTGAGGAAGCGCCCGGAATAAAAATCATGAAAAGTCAACGCTTTTCTATTTATTTAAATTTATTCATGTTGCGGAATAAACATTGATCCATCATTCGAAAGTTATTTGTTTTGAAGGCTCGACAATACGTCGGAATCATACAGAATGGTTCATTTTAAATGCTTTCTTATGAGTTATACTTCACTGAGGTCTCAAGTGTCCGTAAAATGAATCAAAACGGTAGCTTACTAATGGGTTATAGTTTATTGCCTGAAGGTAGAGAAAAGATTGGTCAACTAGATAATTTGCTACAGCGCTTTTTCAGAGAAGTAATTTGATGTGGAGGGTGTCCCACATGCATATTAGAGCGATTCAAATTCTAAAAATGTTTGAAAATCCATTCTCCTATATGATCTTTCCTTTCCATAAAAAAAGTGTTCTGTGAATTTTTCAGCTTTCTAGCTGGTGATTTAAAGGTGGTCTAAAAACTATGTAGGAATATATGGAAATTACTATGGAGAAATTTTGAAAAATATTCCAAACACGCTAGTACTGTAATGTAAGTAAAAGCTCATCATCCAATAGGGAAAACTCAATCTCCAAATCTTAATGAAGGATGTTGCTGAAAAAACATATGCCTTTTGAGCTAATTTTGTTTGGAAATTTTGTAGATGTTTGGAGGGCTACAATCCCATATTAAGCTGAATAATAGCAAGCAAACTCATGAATATCTCTTCTGCTTTCTGTCGGATTAAAATTCTCTCTTCAGCAAATTTCTTTATGGTTTGAAGAATAAGTTTTCACTATGGGATAATAAGTTTGTACTTAAATTACAGTACTAGCACGTTTGGAACATTTCTCAAAATTTCTCCATAGTAATTTCCATATAAACCTACATTGGCTTTGGTCCACCTTTAAATCGCCACCTAGAAAACTGAAAATTTCACAGAATACTATTTTTATGGTAAGGATGGTAAGGAACATATTGGGGATTGGATTTTGAAACAATTTTAAATCTTGAACAGCCCTAATTATAGGGGCCTTACATAGCGTTTTAATGGGTTATATTTTATGACCTAAAGGTTGGCAAAAGATTGGTCAACTAGATAATTTGCTACAGCGCTTTTTCAATTATGTAATTTGATGTGGGACATACTTTACATGCATATCCACTTGAATGTCTCCGACATATTATTGGATGTTGCAATTGTTCTGCGGCACCGACCCCTTTTCAACACTAGTAGTGGCATCCCAACAGTATGTACACTTTCTTTTAAAACTAACCACGAGCTCAAAGGCACTTCCTTTCTGCTGCTTGGGTGTAGCCCGCTTTGTAGCAATCTCGTTATCGTGGGCAACACAAAACGCACGCTCATTTTGATATGATAATTGCAGTGCTGTCAACCTTATGCTGCCGTACAGCTTGGCTTGGGCATTCATCTTACATCGTTTGCATAGCCCCCCGTTCCGGAGAACAACCCAACAACTTGACACGATCAATCGTCTGGTGTGGCGGGCGTTTTGTTCTGCGCCGTTCTTGTGCGCAATGTTTTGTTGGCCAACGCGCGCAAAATAATAGCCTTTCTTTGCTGCGGGGCAATGTTTTGTTGGCGGTGATTGTTCCCATGTCAGAGCATCATTGGAATGTGCTACCGCACTCATCTCGCAGGAATTGTTGTTCCTGTTATCTGTTCTTCTGTTCGACGATGACGTCTCTATCGGTTATCGAGCCCTATTGAGAGCTTCAATGACTCGAGATTTCAATTATTTTGCTCCCAGAGTCACGGATGATTAGACTGCCGGCAGTGTTGCCATCGCGTGACATTGATTTTTACTCTGAACACACTTGAAATGCAGCAGCAAGTTAAACTCAGCAAAAGTAGCCTTCAAAATTTATAAAAAAAACCTCATCTGATAAGAAGTTAACATTATTATCATAACTAATTTTATAAGGTATAATCATGAATAGCGAAAATTGATAACAAAATCATGCAGATTCTATCCAAGAACGTTAGGACTGCTGTATCACCAATGGGATGGTACGTTACGCGGCGAATTCGATCAGGTTGATACCAAATAGCAATTCAACTACGTACACTGAAAGAGATCAGTGAGGTACTGGTATTGCTTAAATTCAGTTGAAATATTTGCCCAACTTGCCCAATCTTGGTGGCACACTTACCCCATAGTGCGGAAAAATACGTTGTGTAGCTTTAAAAGTAAGGTCTACTTTTAGAATTTGGTTTCTTTTTAAAAGACACAGTATATATGAGAAGCCAAGTAACTAACATCATAAGCTAAATAGGTGAGTTGGATAAGCTATGGACAAAGTTAGAGAACAAATTGCATATAGTGGCACATTTGCCACAAATTCCGCTATTATTTTAATTTTATTATACAGTAAAAATTATAATACATTTGTCTGAGTAAAACGCATATAACCATTTAACAATAGCAATGATATACTAGTCCAACAACTGGCAACACGGCATTCCACGAAGGTGTTGCCGATTTGAACAAAACCATTATATTTATCACATCATTTATTTTAATAACATACCATTAAAATTTCTTCATCGCCCATTCGTCCACAGTTCGCGCTCGGAGCGTATTGTTGCCTGCGTATAATATTTGTATACCGTTTCTCCTCCCTCCTCCTTTCATGAAGATTGAAATTTTCCCGTCATCATTGAAAACAACCAACGCTTCCTTCTTGGCAACTGAGCTGCCACCGAATGGACCTTCGCCCAAAGCTCGCTCCCTGAGATTGAATCATCTCCTCCGGGGCTTCCCTCCTCCTCAGTAACGACCGACCGACGGCAACCAGTCAAAATAAACTAACTAAAACGAACTCACCGTGTAATTATGTTTTTAACACATTGTTCTTGCAACCATGTTATTATGTTTCCATCTTCTCCATCCTTTATTTTCTCACAACAGGACGCAGGGTTCGGTGGAGGAAGGCCGTGTCCAACTAAATCCGGCCTTTCTGCTGTGACTTCCACACTTTTAAGATGAGGAAGAGGATAGAGGAAACCTCGGACAAGATTCCCACAAATGCGGGTGCAAACTTTTTGGATCAGAAGTGGCACGCTCATTCTGAGCCCGCAAGTGATGAGCATTTGTCGAGGTAGTTAAGCGATTTTTTTTCTTCCGGATCCACGTAAATAGCCATAACTGGCTACCGTTTTATTTCTGTAGGTAGCGTGAGTAGTGGGTGGTTGCGGATTGTGTACGCATTTTAGTAAAAAGTGTGTGATTGTGTCAATAATGAAAAATTACTGTGAACGTAATCTTAATACGACTAAATAATACATGGCGAAAACCAGAGGCGCGTCCACATTCATGGGTAGGACAAACGTTGGTAAAATCTTTATGTTCACGGAAGTTCAGGCTAATTTTCAAATTTATCGAATCCTAGACAGCAAATTGCAAGTGACTACCGTTTTGTCTCAAATTCCGAACATGACGCATATTCCGAACAGTGACCATTTCAAAGGTAAAAATTGTAGAGGACAAAAATCATAAAACAATTGATCGTCCTGCGGAGAAACTTGAGTGATTTTCATGGAAAACCGCTATAAAAAGTCAAATGTAACTTTGATAGTTTTTTCGAAGAAAACTTGAATATTTATGCATGCTGTTTCAAAGAATTATAGTTCATATTTTTAAAACCAGTACTGACATCCGAGCTAACGATTGCAGTTGATAGAATGCCAAAAGATTTATTTTGAATACATATTACATATATATATATATATATATATATATATATATATATATATATATATATATATATATATATATATATATTATATATATATATATATATATATATATATATATATATATATATATATATATATATATATATATATATATATATATATATATATATATATATATATATATATATATATATATATATATATATATATATATATATATATATATATATATATATACATATTATTAACGAGATTTTTAGCCCTGGGCTAGTTCATCTCGGGACCAACGGCTTTACTTCCCTTCCGAAGGAAGTCGTCACAGAAATATTTAGTGACTATCTCGGGGATGGGATTCTGTCCCATGTCCTCGGCGTGAGAGTCGTGTGTTCTAACCACTACACCAGGTCCGTCCCCATATATAATTTTTCATATAATCGAAAGTCGGGTTTCTGTTTTGGGGTATCTTTGATAGTGGAGTTCAAATCGAACAAAATTGAATGAATTAGCAACATTTGTAGGGAATTGCATACCGCTAGGCGTTTAACGTTATATCCCTTTCGGGACGGACCATATTTGAGTGATTATTTTCAAAATTTACCTTATAAACTCATCATCTCGTAGAACAAAACATTCTTTATTTTGGCTATTCTATCACTCCATGAACTTTTTAGGGTCAAATTCAGACCAGCACAATTGTGCTGGTCCGTCCCCAAGGCGGTCGATGTTCGAAAAAAAAAACATTTTTTTTTTAAACTGTTCATGTCATGCCTTTTTAAAAAAATTTTGGACCCGTATTTTTTTATTTCGTCATTAGGGTGCTCTTTCGTGAGATAGGGTGACCCAAAAATTCAGAAATAATTATGTTTTTTTAATGTACATTGAACAACGAAAACAATGTACGAGAGATAAAAATACTTCAAATTCTCTTTAAGATTCAAAGCATCACGTGACGATGACGTTTCTCGAGATTATTCAATATCTAGTCTACATCATATAAAAATGGGTAAACATACATGTGTGAATAACTTGAAAACTAATTGTCTCAATCAAAACGTCTTGGTTATGCTATGTTTGTTTATATCCTTCTAAATTATGTGGGATTTTTCCTCAAAAATATTTATGCAATAAAAATAAAAATTGAAAATAGGGGGAGATCCCCCAGTACCGGACACTTAAGCCACTAAATTCATAATTCGAAAAATATTGATTTTATGGGCTCGTGTTACCCATTTATGATAAATATTATCATTTTTATAGTGTACAAAAATAAATTTGAAAATATAAATATGAATTTTGACAATGCATTTTGATGATGTATTTTAGTACCAAATTGATCGATCTTGAAAGGTGGCACCCAAAACCGGACGCGCTCTGGAAATGCCTCGAATTCTGCAAATTTGAACATCATTGAATGTGTACACTATAGGAATAGTTTTTAATTACCAATTCAATGAATTTGCAACACTTACAAGATTAATTTGAGTTTTTCTTAATTTGTCTTATGCCTATCAAAAACCTCTTCCATATATGATGAAAAATAGCACATTTTACGATGTTTCATTCTTCTTAGTTTTATTACATGTTTGATACCATGATCGACGGCACCCATGAAAAATGAAAGTATTTTGAGACACTGACGCAATAATAACAAAGATATCATATAACAAATCAAGCTGTCCGAAACTGAGGGACATTGAAAAATTGTAATTTGTCCATATTTAGTTCAATTATGGTACAAAATACATTCATACTATCAAATTAGAATTATGTTCGATCATGCTTGCGTGATCCAAAGTATTTTTTCATATTCAAAATAATTACTAAATAGGCTCAAAATTAAGAAATACGTCAGTTTTTTAAGGATTTTCACAATTTTCTACTTTTTTTAAAAAGGCATGCATTTTTCAAGGATGTGTTATTCTACGCGAACATTAATCTACATAATAGCTTTTTTTTTCTACTAATACACCATCATGATTGGACCATGATTTCTCAATTTTTCGACTTTGTCCGGTATTGGGTGCTATCTAATAATAAACCTTCGAATTGTTTAGTGGTATTCCTATAAATAAATGAACACCGAATTGAGAACTATATCATTTTATTTCACTACAGTTTGTATCTTTGACAGTTACGCATTATTCGACCTCCACTATAAGGCCGTTGTCAGAGTCGTGTACTAGACTCGAAAATTAAATTATTTTTTTAGAGACTCCCTCCAACCTCTTTCACTCACTTTACCTAACATATACACTATAACTTTTGAAATCACATAAACCTCCTTCAAATGATGCTTGAACGATGTTTTTGTTAAGGTTGGTAACATGGAACTAATTTATTTTAAATAACTGGAATAATTCATTTTATTCCTAGAGCTAAAATGGAAACGTCAAAATATTCAGTCTGCGTAAGCAGCTTTCCTAAAAATTCATGTAAATTTACGTCATATGTGAACGACAGCTTGGACGTTAATTAACAAGAATGGCCGCATTTTTAAGTGCAAATAATTACCATAAAATTTTCTTCTTCTTCTTCTTTTTGACACTAAAGAAGCCCGCTTCTCAACTTCTAATGAGCACTTCCACAGATATTAACTACAGCTCTCTTTGTCAATCGACCGATTTTGCATGTGTATATCGTGTGACAGGTACGATCATACTCTACGCTCAGGGAAGTCGAGAAAATTCCCTTTACGAAAAGATGCTCGACCGGCTCAGCATGATCTTGCTTAGTATCTGCACGTTTACCGTTATGTCTATCTGGCTCCCAATATCAAATTTACTTTATTTTATTTTTTACATCGAGTTTATTTGCTTAAAATGGAATGTAAGTCATTGTAATACAGTAGAGTCCCGATTTTGTCAGCACCTCGATGAATTTTAGGCTGACAAAATGGGGAACCTGACATAATCGGGACATTTTTTTGTTTCTGTTTTTCAAATTTTAACGTGTTGATATTTGCTTATGAACTACGTTTACGACCTTCATTGCCTTTAAAGGGGGCGAGGGACATGGGCGTAGTCAGGTTTTTTTTGTTTATCAGGGGGAGAAAAGCGGCCCTTACAATTTCATTCTCAAATTTCGCGCCAAAGGATCCCTTTGATCGGCAATTTTGCTCTGGCCTGTAAGACAACCGGCATCAATCTGAATCTTAGTTCTACCTAATCGTTGAATTACACTGCGGAACACGATTTTGTCTCAAGCACCAAAATACCGCTTTTTACTTAATTAATGGTTGCTGAATCCAATGCCATTTACAGAAATATCATAGCCACGTCTAGTTTTTGAGATATTGGCTGTTGAAAATGTTAAATTTAATTATTTCAGCCAACTTGCATGCAAGTTTACCAGCTTGTATGGCAATTTATTTGCTTAATTTGCCTCAGAACTCAAACTTCATGTGTATAACAATAATTATCATCAATGATCATAATACTTCCGATGCTCAAAAAGTTATTTTTTTGTTGGTTTTAGAAAAGTTTTGTATTTTTCCATATAAGAAAACCGAAGAATTTCGTATGGAGACTGCAAGCATGTTGAAAAAATCGATTTAACCTCAATTTAATCGTGCAATTTCAATCAAATTATATCTGAAATGAAAGTTATAGTCTTATTTTGCATGCTTGGTAGATTAGATCATAATTATATTTAATAAATCATACTTTAAATGTTATGTACACATCAATGCAATCAGTGTTTTATACAACTTTCGCGAATTGCAGCTAAAAATTGTGACGTGCTGAAATATTTCTGAGAACGGTATCAGATTCAGCAAACCCAAATCTACTAGAGACACATAATTTGATTCTTGAGACACGCAAAAATGTCATTTTTGTTACGCTGTGTTATCTAAGAATTTTTTCTCAGGACACCGGAATTCCTAAGAAAAATAAAACAAAAATTTCTTTAGGATTTTTTTTTCAGAATTTCTTTTTAAAATAGCATCAGTAATTGCCTCGAAGCTCTTCTTTGCAATTCCTTTAAGTTAATTCATAGAATATTTCAACTGGAGATTTGTAATGTAAATTTTAAAAACATTTTTAATTCATCCAGAACTGTTTTTTAAGATTTTTATAGAATTGTTTTGAAAGTTCGTAGGAATTTCATCAAGAATTTGACCTGGAATTGTTGTAAAAAAAATTGTTTCCAGTATTTCTTTAGTTTGCGATTTTTTTTGTGTTCTTAGAGGTATTCATAAATGACATTCGATAAAGTCGTGAATAAATATCTGAAATTATGTCTATACCTATGGGATGATTAAATACTTGAAAAGGATCTTCGTGAAATTCCTGTCGAATTATTGAAAAATCTCGTGAGATGATTCCAGTAAGAATCCTTCATAATCTTAGCAATTTTTGCAAAAAAATAGAAGTAAAATTAAAGGAATTTCTGAAGGAATCTCTAAGACAGTTTTAAGAGGAGTTTTTGAAACTATTGATGAGTCCTAGGCCAGGTGAGCAAATTTCATCAAAATGTAGTTTTGAAGGGAAACTTTCAAGAGCTTATAGAGTTATTCAAGGCAGAAAACCAATAAAACATTAGGAGCAAATTTTTAAAGGAAATCTTCGAGATATTACTTTTTAAAAAAACCCTGAAAGAATGTAACAAAATATGACCAATGAGTTGAATTCCTGTACAAACGGTTGCCTGGTTCTCTTGATTTGTGCTCTTGAAAATTCGAGCTTTGGCTTCGATGCATCTTAACCTTTAGAGAAATTCTTAGAGGAATTCATGAATGAACCTACATACATAATTTCTTTTTCGTGAACTCGGCTGTGTTTTTTCGGTTTTTCATTTTTAACAAATAATTGCCAGGTTGCCAAGTAACGAAGCACGACCCAGTTAACACAAACTCGTATAAGATAGCGCATATTAGTACAAATGTGGAGGCGATATACGCACAAGCGTCCATTAGGCTGCATGCAAAATGTACGTATATCGCCTCCACATTTATACACTTATATCCTATTATTTACGATCACGTGTTTACTGGGGAATTACTGATACTCGAGAATGTATGTAATCATTTGTCGACTACTCAGCTGTGCATATCTCCATTGCGGATCGTTGATAAAACCTTCGAACAATTTCTGGCAAGATATTTTCAAAAAGTCTGATGTTTGGTAGACTTTTTAAGTTTCTACCATGACGTAACTACTGTATAAATACGAGTGCTAGAGACAATCTTTGAAAAATTCAAACACAAGATTAATTCTCATAGTAAAATTTTTCTTTTGTTCAGAGGGAAGGAGGATTGCCATTGCCCTCTCTGGCTACGCCCATGCGTGCATGACATTGAACATCATCATCAGTATTAATGTAAACGGGTACTACATGACGAAGACAATTTTTGGATATATTCAAGATAGGCTGACAAAATCGGGTCAGTACTGTATTAGTTTTTAGTAGTGTGTAGGATTGAAAGAACTATGACGGATAGCTTACATGTAACAGGGAATTCAAAAAACCCATTTAAAAAGGATTGACAAAATCAGGTAAATAACCATATTAAAGAATGAATTTGATTTTTGAAAATGTTACATACATATATTCCAGCTAATTTAAATATTACATAGAGCAATCATTTTTTTATGTTTTTAAATATTTGGAAACTACCAGATTTGAAAATAAAGACACTGACAATGCTTCTAATAAGACACTAAAGAAGACAGCTGCAAACAGTAGACTTTTTGGTTTGCCATGAGCTTTCAAAGTTTTTGCAATCGGTGTGACCGTTAGATTACTAAGGAAAATGTAAAGCTCGACCATACTCGTAAGTTTTGTTTTCCCTTCGTTTCGGTTGCATGTACATTTTTAGCTGTCAATCCTACCGTGGAAAGTTTCCTGGAAAGCATTATGTACGATTATAGCCTTTAAAGGGAGCATCACACAAATCAACGGACTAGCATGCAACGCCAAATGGCACAATTATAATACGTATCTGACGAAAAAAAATACTGCCGCGGGAATTGAACCTAAACTTCTTTGATCGATACTGCTAGTTACTTTGCAACACTATAAGCACGGCAATAAAGTACAGATTTTTATTTTTAACATATCTGCTTATCTAAGTCTCAAAATTCAAGATTTGGACAATATATTTTTAAACGTAAAAGGTATGAAACGATATTTTTTATATGAGCGGATAATCTAGACTCCATTAACTTCAATACATTGTTTAATAGTTAAATAGAGTATTTCAAACGCATTTCATACATCATAAACAACAGGGGCCCAGATAGCCGTAGCGGTAAAACGCGCAGCTATTCAGCAAGACCAAGCTGAGGGTCGTGGGTTCGAATCTCAAGCTGAGAAGCAGGCTTTGTCCAGTGGGGACGTAAACGCCAGAAAGAAGAAGAAGAAACAACATATTTGCGAGTAATACCAGCAGGGGCCTTTCTTAGCCGAGTGGTTAGAGTCCACGACAAAGCCATGCTAAAAATGTCTGGGATTGATTCCCGGTCAGTCCAGGATCTTTTTCGTAATGGAAATTTCTTTGACTTTCCTGGGCATAGTGTTTAATCGTACTGCCACATAATATACGAATGTGAAAAATGGCAACTTTGGCAATGCAAGCTCTCAGGTAATAACTATGGAAGTGCTCATTGAACACTAAGCTGAGAAGCAGGCTCTGTTCCAGTGAGGATGTAATGCCAAGAAGAAGAAGAAGACCAGCATGAGCTGCATACATTAATAGTATGCCATTTGAAGGACACTGTGGTTCGGAAGCAAATAGTAAGTAAAGGTTTTCAGCTTCAGTTGTCACATTTCATAAATATGATGGCAGATATTGAACCGGCATACATTGTAGAACACCAAAATGGATTATCGCGTCAACATGGTATTGATCGATTATCAAAGCAGGTGGAAATTCAAAAATTACGTCCATTGTTTTTAAGTCAATCTCAATCCTCTCCATGTCCACTATCACGCTTTTTCTCACATGCACTGTCGCAATTTCATACACCTCCACTCCCCTAAATAATTGACGTTATTTTTGAACGTTCCCCTAAACTTTTACTTTGTCTTAAACTTTGCTATAGGAGATTTAAAACATTAATGTGATTCCCAATCTATTTCAAATATGGACGTATAAAAAATAAAAGTTTTTAAACCAAAGCTATGAGTTTCTGTTACATAGTTTTCGAAACGGTACATCATCCTTATGATTCGTATGAAATCACTCATTCATGTTTTAATGCAATATTTGCACTATTGTGGACATTAGAACCAGATTCAGCCACTTAATTCGATCAAAATACTGAAAATGAAAAATTGGTAGTCTACAACGAACATCGTCCGGGTAAGTGCCGGCACCAGCACAATTGTGCTGGTCCCACTTTGTCCCTCCGGAAATATTTGCTGTGTGAATCAATTCTCATTTGGTCTTCACCATTTTCAAAGAATAACTCTTTCACTCTCGATTCGTATCCGTGCATACCTAGAAAAAACGCATAGTTGCGACAGATAAAACTTTTTCAATTCTTACGGTGTTTGTTTACATTTTGTTTTCCCTGAGCTGGTGTTTCTATTTACGATGTAAACAAAATCTGTTTGTGCTTAATCACAAGTAGCCAATGATAATTCAATAATCGAAATCAAAAAAAGTTTAGTAAAACAATGATTTATTGGCTAAAAGAATCATTCAATGTGATGGGTGCCGAACAGCACAATTGTGCTAGTTCGTCCCGAAAGGGATATGGAAATTTCTGACTAAGATTACAAAAATGGATTCAGTTTGTGAAAATGTTTTTCGCTAAGAGATTTGAAACCAAATTCAAGTTCTATGATAACTAGGCTGTCAAAGATAAGTGGCCAAGTATACAAAACTACATTAAATAGTTATCGTAGAACAGATTGTTTGTAAGCGTTTTCGAAAGTGCTAAAATCGTATCAAATTTTTAAATATTCATATATAAAACCTCAAATGCTCTCGATTCAAATGAAAACAGCTTCCTACATGAAGTGTCATACTAATATTCTTTAGTTTTGGCATTCGTTTCGCTTAACCGGTCAACAGAAATTATGAGATTTTGTGTAGTATCAAAGTTACCCGCATTATCAAAGATACCCCGTTTTACGGTATATTAGTCCCTCATTTGTTGTCCACAGAAAAAAGTTTGAATTACATTATTCACGTTAGCTGTATATAATAATGAAGTTGACTATTGATTTTTCTGTATTAACATACCCCACTGTACCTTACGTGATAATTTGATTATTTTGAAAATTTTTTAATCATTCTTTGTGTTTGAGTAGTTTGATATGAAATATATCTTGATGTTAAAGTATTCAAAAATAATTCAAAATGTGAAAGGTTTTCGATAGAACATATATGGCTAAATAGGGAACCACTATAGCCATATATGGTAAACTAGGGCGTTTCAAAATTTAAAAAAGTCAAAAATCGAATTTCCCATATCTTCCTTATCATTCTTATCATAAAAATAGTGTTCTAGGTGGTGAATTAAAGGTGGCCGAAAGACGATGTAGGTTTCTATGGAAATTACTATGGAGAAATTTTGAAAAATATTCCAAACACGTTAGTATTTGAATGTAAGTACAAACTTATCATCCCAAACTAAAAACTCATTCTTCGAACCATAATAAAGAAATTTGCTGAAGAGAGAAATTCAATCCGATGGATAGGAGAAGAAATATTCATGAGTTTGTTTGCTATTATTAAGCTTCATATGGGTTAAAAGCCCTGCAAACGTCCACAAAAATCCCAAAACAAACTAGCTCAAAAGGGATTTGTTCATTCAGCAACATCCTTCATTAAGGTTTGAAGAATGAGTTTTCAGTATGGGATAATAAGTTTGTATTTAAATTACAATATTAGCGTGTTTGGAACATTTATCAAAATTTATCCATAGTAATTTCCATATAAACCAACATTGTCTTTGGGCTACCTTCAAATCACCACCCAAAAGCTGAAAATTCACAGAGCCATGATTTGTCGTCCTGATAACCACGACTAACCAATTTATGAATTTCATGACTTGTAAATCATGGTGTCGGAATCGGATTTTTATCCGTGTGGTCAAAGGCAACGGTTCATTCAAATAAAAAAAAATGTGGAAAATTGACCATGAGTAGATAAGGCCGGAACAAATTTGAAATTTAACTTTTAAAAACACCCCCACCCCCCTTCCAATTTTTCAAAAAGTCAGAGGGGGGAAATAAATAAAATGTCTTATTTTCAGAGTTGGTTTTCACCTGGGAGGGAGGCACCGATACTACACACGAAACATAAGACAACTTTATTTTGAACTGCAAAGATAACTCCAGCTTGCCAACAACAATCAAGGCAGGTTTCGAGAAAATCGGTAGTTTCCTTTTATTGTGCACCTTCGATCTTTTCCTGACAACATGAAAAAAGGCCACAGTTTTCAATGCACTAAACTATTCATTTTCATTGGAAAAAGTAGAACGATGTGTTTTTCACGTGATATTACTTGCGTTATGTGCATGAATTGATTTTCATATCGATTTTTTATCACTTTTGAAGAAATACGAAAATGTGTTTTAATCAGTTACGCGCTTTTTCATGGGATTAGTCCACCTGTTTGAGATCTGGGCGTCACAGTGACATGTTTGGTGACAGCGGAATCTCGGCTCACCATGACGTAACAGAACATTTGTGTTGAGGTTTCTCCCCTCCCAGGTTTTCACTATTAATGTGTGTTTATTTACGGCATAGTTTTGTAGCAGTCCAAACCTTCCAATGAGTCCAATATCTGAGGGACCATGCGACTCATCGGAAAATATCGAGTCCGTGGAAACAAAATGCTTCGGAAAGTCTGTTTGAGGGGTTGACCATGCTTAGTAACCAGAAATTTTGGTTTTATGTATGGTTCCATGAGTCGATATCGAGTTATGGAACATCGACTCATGGAGGTATCACTGTAGTTCGTGCCTTCCATATTACATGAGACAATAGGTATTATGGATTAAAAGTCCTAACAAACGCTGTAATTTCCAGGTTTAGTTGCTATGAAAAATGAGTTTATTAAATTTTGGAGTTCAAGGTTTCTCCAGTAATATCCGAGCTTTTTAGTTTATCTATTCTTCTTCTGATTGCTTGTTTTGTTTTAAATTTTAAATTACTATTCTGATTATAAACTTATTATCTTGATCTGCAAAATACAAATTACAATTATTAACACACCGCTGAGTTAACACCTTTGAAATGTTTTTTTTCACTGAAAATATGTACTTTAATTTCAAATTTGACCAAAAGTATGGGGCCCGATAAAGCCGAGAAATTTTAGTCTCTCGAACAACTTACTGAAGTCTGTGATATTGTTCTAGAAAATTCGAAAAAAATAACAAGTTGTTTTGTCACAGCGGTAATTATAATCGCATAACAGTCACATTGAGATTATAAATGAGCCTCGTAATGTAATAGCAATAAAATATCTATCATAATTATTTTCTGACAATTCATCTAGTATACGTTAAGAGTTGTACGAAATATCAGCCTCACAAAAGTACTTTTGAATTCCTGATAATTTTTAGAAATTTTAGTTACTTCCCATACTGCCATAAAATGCACACTTAGTATTCCATTTAATCAATGCCTACTTTTGTCGAATGTTATAAATATGCAGTTATGGGCAGACCCCTCGACACATTTTGATGGAAGGTGACAAAAGAAGATTTTAAGATTTGCTCCGGCCTAATGAGGATAAAAATTCTCAAAATTTCAAGTACAGAACCACTTTGGCACTTCCATGATTCACTTTGGCATGAGGGTTTTTTCGGTCGAATTGTCTGAAACTTTTGCAATCAGAAGCGCTTCAATACGACACAAATTGTGGCCAAATATGAGATTTATTGCTGATGGCTGATGGTCTAAAACTATCACTATCACTTGCGAGCTATCAATATCACTTTGATTTGACAACCAACAGCAGTGATGCGACATCGCACTCTAGATCATAATCACTGCGGAATGAGTGATCACGTGTTAATCATCCATGCAATTACTGTTTTTCAGTGACCAACAAATAGTTTCATTCTATTTGCAACACTGTCAAAAATATCGTACTGATAAATTGCCATTTAACTGCTTAATTTAAGGCGAAACTTAACCCATCAATGATATCCATAGTCTATCGCCATCAATGCACTTGTTATGGAGTAGACAGCATGATGTTGATGTGATATAAATTGATCCGAATTGTATCGCAGTCGGCCTGTACAAATCAGCAAATTTGAAGCGTTGATAGTGACAGCGAGCAACTCTGGTTCAAAAACATGATGGTAGAAAGCTGGCTGATTAAAATAAATTATTAAAACATCACGCTCAAAAAAGAGTTCCTGAAAACGTTAACTGTCAAAAATACACCGTGAACTACCGGCACGTGTTCAAATCAGTACAACTCTCTGCATCGAAATTCAAGTTTATTCATAATAAAAAATAGTAATAGTAAAATACTGTGTTGTGTTATTGATTAACGTAGATAAATTCATGAAAATGTCAAATGTAATAAATTATCTAATAAACGGCTGATGCGTTCTGTAAACGCCATTATTTTTTTATATGCTTTAAAACCAGCGCGACACATCTCTGTGCATTCAGATCGACTTTTTCCGAACTGTGTAATTACAGAAATCGAAACATTCATGAAGCACCCAATAAGGAAATTAATTTCTTGGGCCCTTCCATGATTCACTTTGGCATGAGGATTTTTCTAAGTCGAATAGTCTAAAACTTTTCAATAGAAGCACTTAAATACAACGCATATTATAGACAAATATATGCTCAGCTCATAGATTAAAAAAAAACTCTAAAAGTGAATAAAAAGTGCCGATTCGCTATTTTCAATAGAATCACAACATGTGGCCTACAGTACAAGGGTTTCTAAAACAGTTCGCGGGGTACAATTTGATGGCCACATATCTTATATTAGAATTTGGAACAGTTTGTATCAGAATGTCGAAATATTTCAATATATTTAATTGATTAAACTCTATTAAAATAATCACAGTGTTTTAAAAATAAAATTGTCTATGACCTGCGGTCCAGATCTGTCTAAACACAGACCACCACAACGAGTACACTTTCTTACACGCCTCAACGAAGATACACAAAATTGAGTACGATTTATCGAGATTTTCTGGACCATCACATCATGTGTGTATTTTCAACTCAATTCTGTTAATTTCTTTTGCTATTTTCATGTGTGATATGATTTTTCACGATCATATCATGTCATGAAATATGAAAAAATCAAGCATAAATCAGCACCAAATCGATGTTACAGCATGTGTGAAAATGACACACAGCTCGACTTTTTGTAACTGAAAGTAAGATGGTATACAGAGAATGATAGATTTTAATCATTTAAGTAGTTTATATTTCAATACTTTTTCAAAGTGATTCCTTAGACCCAAATCAATCGCGTGGCCTAAAACCAAATCTACGAAAATGTAAAATATCCCAAATAATTTTAACACATTTCCCCAATCTCTATTCCCATTGCAGTCCTCCATCGGCAGCCAGATGGACGTCTCCAAGTTCGCCCTGGATAGAAGCGCCTACCTAAACACAGCCGCTGCCGGAAGCTCTGTACGATTCGACAAAGTCACAAACCAACCCATACAGCGCCTACCTGGATCCGACGACCGTGCTGACCAAGGCGTACTTCGATTCGAAAATGTACCAAGATCGTGCAACGGCAGCCGCCAACTATGCATTCGACATTTCCAAAATCTACGGCTCCACGCAGCAACAACAGCAGCAACAGCAGGCGCATTCCCAATCGCAGCAGCAATCCCATCAACAGCAGCACCAACTACACCATCAGCACCAGCTAAACGGTGACGATCGGGAACCAACGCCGCAGTTGAACGACGTCAATGTAGACATCAAACCCCAACTTGGGGAACAGGTGGACAGTTCACCGTTGCACAGCAACAGCTACGGGGTCAACAGTGCAAATCTGCTCGGAGGCGGAGGAAGTTCCGCCGGGTTGTACCAGTATTCCAGTGCAGGGCAAGGAGGTGGAGGAGTTGGGGTTCCGGTGCCGGAGGTGGAGGAACCGGAGACTATCGACGCCCTTTGACGGTCATATTTTGACCAAACTCGGAAGTGATGGATGAAAGAGATTACTGAAATGCTGCATTGTGAGATTGCATAGCGCTGAACGATATGGATCAACGAGGTTATATAAACGTACATTGCCGTTAAAAAGTATTATATGTTTATGATTTTTCGAGCAATCCTTGTTCAGGTTGCTTTCTCTAATTAAATCCTACTGCATTGGAAACGAGCCGACATTTTTCTCCTGTTCGGCTTGTTTTTTAACTCACCGGTAGGCACATAGCAGGTATAACGATTCCCCCAAGCAACATAATGATCCACAATTCACCACACAGACACAAACATCATCCCATTGAGCGAGGACACGAACATTTTAGATTATGCTACACTTTTAGACCAGTTATGCTTCAACATAGGATAAGAACTTGTGTACAACAAGGCACAGTGATGTAGGTAAGAGCTCTACGGATAGAAGACGATCCACTCTGGCTGTACAGTTAAAATACGAAATAAATTATTGCACTCCCATGAAGAAACATAAACCTAGATATTAAGGCATCTTTCAACGATTGAAACTCTAGCAAATGTGTTTTAGTTTAAGTTGAAATTCTCCGAAAGAGCAAGCGTCGGTTGAAATGGTTTTAACGAAACATATTGTACGTACTAAAACATAAAAGATAGGATATGCAGCAGAATACTCGAGTTCTTGGAATGATTTCAAGAAAGATACGACATATAATATTTAATTGGTGAAGTTCTACTGGAAGATTGTTAAATTATTTCAAAACATATTTTCATCATCCGAAAGATGGTGGGAAAAACTAACGCAAATTAACTGTATTATCATGATAAAGGGTAATGGAAACGAACATTGAATGCAACTGAAATAAAACTGTAGGATTACTCTCAACTAACGGGACCGCATTATTTTATTACGAAATCAATCCTTTTGTATTAACGAATACATTTGACCAGGGATGTGAAATCCTCCTATCGGGGAGCATGTGAAACTACTGTGGGCGCTAACATGATAACATAAGATCCACATCATATACGAAAAAAAGTTTTATACATTATACCAAGGATAGCCATCTGGCGGTGAGTAGCAACGTGCTGTGAACAAGCTGTATAACAGCTGAGGTGTTAAACTCAGCTTATATGATATTTTATGGTATAAATTAATTTGTTCAGTATTGCTACAATTGTGGTAATATGAAAAATAATATTATGGGATATTAAAAAAAATATGGGATAATCAATTAACGATAAAAAAAGTTCAAAATCTTCATTGATATTAACAATCAATTTGCCACTTTGAGAAAAAAGGAGTTCATAAAAACTTTATGGGTATCAGTGCGCATCGTACTTTCGTGCTGTGGCGTCACGAATTCTCTCTGCTCTTGGAAGTTTTTAAAAAACTTCCTAAAGCAATGAAACAGTACTTCTCAGTGCTAAAATTTAAAAAAAAACGGTTCTTCAGTGCTAATAAACAGTACTTTTCAGTACTATTTTTTCTACTTTTGATCCTTTTACGATCCTTGTTTGGACCCGTGCCTCCGATTTTTCGTTGGACCCGTTAACGAAAGCTAGCGGTGGTAATCCTCCTTGGACACCGTCTTGGAAAAAAAAAACATCTCGAAAGTCTCTTGTTCTTTCGTTTATTCATTAAACATGGTTGTAACTACAAACAAAAGGAAGGATAAATATCTGAATTCACAACTTCCTTCCAAAAATGGCGGGGTTTAAACTGTAACTAAACGTGGCAAGAATGGAAGAAAGGACGTTTCTCCGGAATGCGCGCTTTCTTCCCGGGTTGAAGTAGATAATGTTGATTATTGCCTCGAAATGAGCAATCAGTTCGATGCTGTAGACACCAAATGGAAGCAGTCTCTAGCCCAGGCTTTTTGATTCAAGTGAGGAAGCAAAGAGTACCGCCTATTGTGTTCAGTTGTTCCGAATTTGGGGGTTTTAGGCAGGAGATCTTGAACTACATTAGAGGAATCAAGGTTTCCTTTCAAATCGCAAAGAAAGGAGACTGACGCGTTTTGCCGGATACTCTAAAAGATCGCAATCTTTTCTCAAACATCTTGAAAAGAAGAAGCACAAAATTGATGATCCACATCATTGAAAATTCAATTTTTGTCAATGAAAAGTTCGGATCCCAATACGAAAATTCAATCACCCATCAACCTTTACGTGTAACAAATTTGATACGATCCAACAAATCTGAAGGCTATTCTACTGGTCTTGGTCTTCTAGACATAGAAAAAGCATTCGACAGTGTTTGGCATGAAGGATTGATTGTAAAATTAAAAAACTTCAATTTTCTAACAAACACTGTTAGAACAATCCAAAGTTATTAGTCAAATCGTACACTTCAGGTTAATTATCAGAACTCCCGGTCTGAAAGACTTGCTGTAAGAGCTGGTGTTCATCAAGGCAGCATTTTGGGACCAATATTATACAATATTTTCACATCTGACTTACCTGAGTTACCGCAGAGATGTCAGAATCTTTGTTTCCGGATGACACAGGACTTTTCGCCAAAGGGCGAAGCCAGCGTGTCACTGTAGTAGATTGCAGAAGAGTTTTTTCATACTTGCAAAAATGGAAGATTACTCCTAAGGTTTCCAAAACTCAACTAATAATATTCCCACATAATCCAGCTCTTTATTTGAAACCTTCAAGTAGACATGTTGTCACGATTCCAATAAATTGGTCAGATGAAATTAAGTATCTAGGGCTCATGCTAGATGAAAATTTAACTTTTAAAAATCACATTGAAGGCATTCAAGCCAAATGTAACAACTAGCTGTGTAATACCAGGAAGAAAGCTCTGCAGTGGATTCAAAAAAAAAAATGAAAATGAGTCTGAAGGTTATAAGCAGGTGAAATCAACTCATCTGTAAAAATTCTGAACTGCTACGGCAAATGAAATGTAATATGTTGTTAATCAAATGTTAATAAAAGCTTTACTTTGTTCTATCAAATTAGGATGATAGTGTTGTCTAATGAATTTAATGTTGGGAAAGATACTAATAAACAAAAAAAAAAATCATCAGCAATCATCAAAAATAAAAACTAGTTTTTTCGTTCAAATTTAAAGAAATCCTCAAAAAATCTATCTCTGCATTACAGGTATCAAATGTAACGCCATGATACATTTCCATGAACATTGCTTTGATTTTGAACAAAAAAAAACTGGTTTTAAACATTTGTTAGAACGATGATGGTTGTCCTCTAAATTAAAAAAGTGATTATTATTGACATTTATCCTTGACCACTGGCACTGAGCATGCCGACATGCTGAGCCACTTCACCAAGAAACAATCATCAGTTCCATTCATCCACAACGGAACAACTTCTCTGCTATGTCTTCAGCACATCAACAAGCACTTCCTCAAATCAACAATACCTCCACCCTCTTTCCCCATCAATTGGCAAGCTACAACAGCTCAGCTCAGATCGCATTTCGCGATTCATGTTTCGATCAGCTCCATTGAGAGCGAGTCAATAGCCCTCTATGTGTAGGAAAAACATCAATATTTTCGAAATAATCTTTATTTGCAGCCCCGGGTGACATCTATATTAGATTTTCCCATTCTGTGAGTGTGTTGTTAGTGGGGGTAGCTAGGATTTTCATCAAGGGGTGAGGGAGTCGATTGACCTTAAAGACACTATTCAGCAATCTCTCAAAAAATAAAACAAAAATGACAGTTAGCAACACTTTCCGCATTGTTTTATGTAACACTATGAAGGACGTAAACCCTTCCTATTATTTCTGGACTAGGGTTCAGTTCACGCATTTGGACGTGTTGCAAAATGTCTGAGAAATTATTCGGTGAAATAAAACTGAAACCAGCATCATCCTGCAAATAAAGGATTCCTCCAAGAACACGTCAGGAATTTCTCAGGATTAATTGTTGAAATTAGTGTGGAACTCTTTGGACTGTCCTACAGAATGTTGTTCATCTTTGTATTTCATGAAAAAATGCATAACATGCATAACATTTGCAAACAAAAATCTTCACAAAATTCTTCAAAAATCGATTCAAGGATTTCCTAAGAATTGCAATAAAATTAAAAAAAGATACTAATAGTTACAAAAATTACACTTTTTTTCGGGAATGCCTATTTTTCATACAAAAAAGTATTCAATTATAGTAATGATATATCCGATATATCACCGATACCGATTGAAGAAATATAATACAATAAAAAATCATGTTTTTCTCTCACACGTTATCACATTTTCACTTGGTACTATGTAAAACAATATGAGAATAATATTTTCGATAAGGTCTCATATTTATTTAAAAGTGCTTTTTAGAGCGCTTCCAAATCCGTGTTGAATGCGCCGAGAAACGCATCCTTTTTATATAGAACTCTTGATAAATTGAAATAAACTGATAAGATAAAATTTATTCCATTATTGAAGTTCATTGAAATATTTCGTTTTAAAATTACACGCTGAAAAAAAATTAAGACAAGAAAAAGTTTTTGTAAGAAAAAATCTTTTTTCCCCAAAAGTTCCAATCTCGTGATATATGGACGGTTAAC
>NW_018736077.1:0-33973 GCF_002204515.2 Aedes aegypti
GGTAATACGGATGCCAAACTGCGGAGCAATATTCAAGTGTGGGCCGAACTAATGAGCAGTACAAAGATTAGAACAATATGGATCCGTGAAATCCTTGGCAATACGGAAGATAAAACCCAATGTCCTGGAGGCTTTCTCGATGACATAGGACAGATGGTGTTTGAACGTCAACTGAGCATCCAGAATAACGCCAAGATCTTTAACATCTTCTACTCGTTGAAGCACATTTCCCTTGACGTGGTAACAGAACAAGATGGGCTGCAGTTTGCGTGAGAATGAGATAATCGAGCATTTCTCAGGATAACTGTCAATCGATTCATGTCGCACCAAACTACAAAAACATCTAAATCATGTTGAAGAGCAACGGCGTCGGCGATGGTACGGACCCGCAGAAACAGTTTTAGATCATCTGCATAAGATAATCGAGGTCCTTTAATTACTGGTTGACATCGTTGAAGTACAGCAAAAAAATCAGGGGTCCCAAAGCTTCCTTGAGGTACTCCGGAAGTTGCCGTGAAAGATTCGGAAGAGAATCCTGCCAACTCCACAGTCAAGCGACGATCAGTCAGATACGAGCTGAACCAGCGCAACATTAGCCCCGAAACCGAGCCTTTCCAACTTAGCGACAGTTATTGCGTGGTTTATGTTGTCGAAAGCAGCGGTCAAGTCGGTATAGATCACATCCGTCTGGGCTCGATCAGCAAAGCTGTCGCAATGTGTGAAGTAAGCACAACAGGTTGGTCGTTGTGGAACGCCCCGATACGAATCCGTGTTGATCCTCACTAATGTAGTGTTTACAGTGGAACAGCATTGGTTTCATGACTATCAACTCGAAAAGCTTAGAAATACAACAAAGTGCTGAAATTCCTCGATAATTATTGACATCCTTACGATCGCCTTTTTATGCACAGGAAACATAGTAGCAGTTTTCCAGGCCGCACGAAATCGTCCACTATTTAACGATAGGTTGAATACATGGCGTATAGGAACCAGCAAATTGACGATGTGCGCCTTCAGCAAAACAGATGGAATTCCATCGGGACCGGGGTTCAACGATGATTTTAACCGTGCAGCCGCCTCGATGATCATATTATCATCGACAGTGAGCATGTTGAACGTTTCACCGAACAAAGGTACGTTGTTTGCAACATTCGCAACGTGTTCTTCGGATAACTCCTCTTCGCAGAAAACGCTGGAGAATTTTTAGCAAAAAGGGTGCAGATATCATACCAATCGGAAGCTACCTCTTCATCTAGCTTCATAACGGAGGGGAGACCGGATTGCTTCCGTTGTTTGTTTACATATCTCCAGAATGATTTCGGTTTCGATTTTAGATTCAGCTGAACCTGCTGCTGATACCGTTTATAACAACGTCGACTAGCGTTCTTGTAACATTATTGACTCTTGCGTAGTGATCTCGAAGTGAAGGCGTGCGGTGTTTGGAATAGAGTCTCAGAGCAGCTCTTTTTGAAGTCTTCAGGTGGCGTAGCTCGCGGGTTTGCCACGGAGGACCCGAAGAAGAATGAACTTTCTTGGGCACATGCCTTTCGATGCGTGTTCGATTACATGAGATAATGTCAAAGCAGCGGTGTCAACATCATCGGAAGCCAATCCACAGATGAAAGAAACTCCGCTATACTCTGTTGGTCAGCGTTACGAAAATCGTAGTAAACTGGAGAGATGGATTCACGGTGGCGAATTTCGTTGTGTTGAAGAGCGATAATCAGTGGACGATGATGGGCAACATTCTTCACCAAGGCGACGGGGGCCGAAGTTATCAGCGGTGCCACATCCGTGCACTAACAAAGCAAAGGTCAAGACAGCGATTGTTTTCGTTGAGTACATTGTTAATTTGTCGCAGCGTAGCAGTACTGTAACAATCAAGAAGTCGGGACGCAGCGGCATGGATAGAAGAACGGCCAAGATTTGGTGCATGAAACCATTGCCGCAAGTTTGCCAGGATATTCCGGGAAGATTAAATCGCCAACAACAACAATCTCGTCTTCGGGATTCGCTGCGGCACAAATATGAATTATGGACTGGTATGTGTTTCGATTGAAGCCATATCTCGCTCGGTCGGGGGGGATGTAAATCCCACACAAAAATAGGTTACGACCGGAAAACTCGATCTTCACCCACACTTGCTCGATACTAGCCCAGAGTCGTTATCAATAGGCTTAGATTTCAATTGTTTCTTGACCGCTACAAGAACGCCACCACCAACAGATTTGGTACTGTTTCTAGCGCTACGATCACATCGGAACACCTCATATGAAGGTCCGAAAACTTGACTGGAAAAAGTACGGGAATCGAGCCATGTTTCCGTTAGAACGATAATGTCGAAACAATCGTCGGAAGTCGCCAAAAGGTAACTATTAATGTCGCAATCATTCCGCCAGCGTTTGGAGTAGATCATAACATCTGAGAAGTGCGTTGGGAGTCAGTTAGTACACGACGAATTTTAGAGTCAGTCTTCGGACGCCGGAGGGTGTTCCCTAGTTCCGGTGGGTCATGACTTCCGCACCAGGGGGGCCCCGACTATCCGAAGCGTCATCTACACGTCTTAAATCCATGACATCCGGGTAGGGGAGTGTGAAGTGATCACGCGAACCCATTCCAGCAATCTAAGATGTCAGAGCGACGAGCAAACTCTAAAAGAGCTCCATCGACAGAAAACATTGAAGAAGGGCCGGCTTCAGACATCTGTAGCATCACCATTGCGGAACTCCAGAGGTCGTACATCCGTGAATCAATAAGAGCATACTCGGGAATTGCGGCTTCTATGATTGTTCCGGCAGGTACTGCCGACGGTCTGGGTGAATCGGAGTTTGAAGCAAGCCTGACAGTTCTTCGAGTTCGCTGAAAACAACAGGAACTCAGGAAGCGAATTGCTCGTATTGATGTCGTACTTGCCTGAGATACGATTTCGGAAGACCCCATCTTCCAACTCACACCGCAGGACCGGGACGGGCTGCTGGCCGATGGCGGGAGGGGCTCGACTGCGGTGCGGTGAGGATTCAAAGGCCGGTTCTTCATCTTCAGCATAATAAACGTGCACAGCCTCCACTCCGGAAGCACTGGATGATGATAAAGACGCTTTTTACGCCGCAGCTTGAACGCGAGTACGACAGCTGCCCAAGCCACGACGTCAAAATCATAATAGGAAATCTAAACGCTCAGGTTGGCCCAGGAAGAGGAATTCAGACCGACGGTTGGAAAGTTCAGCGCCCACCGGCTGACGAACGAAAACGGCCTACGACTAATAGATTTTGCCGCCTCCAAGGAATATGGCCATTCGTAGCACCTACTTCCAGCACAGCCTTCCATACCGATACACCTGGAGATCACCACAGCAGACAGAATCGCAAATCAACCACGTTCGGATTGATGGTCGGCACTTCTTCCGACATTATCGACGTCAGGACCTATCGTGGCGCTAACATCCACTTCTGACCACTATCTGGTGATGGTCAAACTGCGCCCAAAACTCTCCGTCGTTAACAACGCTACGGTACCGACGGCCGCCCCCGGTATGACCTAGAGCGACTCAAGCAACCGGATGTCGCAGCGGCATACGCACAGCACCTCGAGGCTGCATTACCGAAAGAGGGTGAGCTGGACGAAGCCCCTCTTGAGGACTGCTGGAGAACAGTAAAAGCAGCCATCAACGATGCAGCTGATTAGCAACAACGGGTACAACCCTGTAAAGCTGTATGGCCACTTCTCTTCATCCTCGACTGCGACCCACGCTCTTCAGCCGTCAGACCGTCAACAAGGATTCGAGGTAGACGAACTCGTCCACCACCTCGAAGGTATCCCCCGTCTATCGTGACACTGCTTCCTAGGCGGGCCCTGTCGCGCTCAGTTCCACCTATCAGCATGTACTTTGTTTTCGACGCATTCATCATAAGCCCGACTCTTGTTGCTTCGCGTTTAAGGCGGGTGAACAAATCTGACACCGTTTCAAATTTTCTCCCAATAATTTCCATGTCGTCCGCGAAGCAAACAAATTGGTCGGATTTCGTGAAAACCTCGACTGTTAAGTCCGGCTCTCAACATGACACCTTCAAGCGCATATTGAACAACAGGCACAAAAGTCCATCGCCCTGTCGTAGTCCCCGCCGAGACTCGAACAAACTGGAGTTTTTCCCCGAGATCTTTACGCAGTTGTGTACACCGTCCATCGTGGCTCTAATCAATCTTGTGAGCTTCCCGGAAAATCTGTTCTCGTCCATGATCTTCCATAGCTCTACCACGGTCGATACTGTCGTATGCCGCCTTAAAATCGATGAACAAATGGTGCGTAGGGACCTGGTACTCTCGGCTTTTTTGGAGGATTTGCCGCAGGGAAAAGATCTGGTCCGTTGTCGAGCGGGCCGTCAATGAAACCTGCTTGATAACTTCCCACGAACTCGTTTGCTATAGGTGATAGACAATGGAAGAGAATCTGGATAGCACTTTGTAGGCGGCGTTCAGGATGGTAATTGAACGATAATTCTCGAAGACTTATTCAAACAGACTCAAGTCAGAAAAGTTAACAAATTTTACTTTATCAATCCTACGTACTTCGCAGACGAAATTCTACACGTTCCGCTATAAAACCAACTCAATTTTCCACTTTTTGGAACGTTTTGATTTACGGATTTACAAACGACGAAAGTAAGATTCTCCACTTTCGCAACCTAACCGCTACTTTCGCCGCTCCGTTGAATGGGAGCCAAAGTGACTTAACCACGAATCAAAACAAAACACTGCTTGAGTCGATTTTACACTGGTACAAAAACGTCGTAGGTAACTGATTGAAACGGCTTATCATTTTGTCATACAATTTTTGTGGGAAGTGATAGGAACTACTTTGAGTTTTAACGCGAGCTGATTGCATGCAAAAATTAAGCGATGTACACGGTAAAAAAATGTTAAAAGGGGATTTATTTTAAAACAGTTTGGAAGAAAGGTTGTGATTGTTCTTAAATAATTTTCTCAAAATCGTATGAAAGTACTTACGTCGATTTGAAAAAGTAATCCGAGAATTTTCATACTCCAGTTTGTCGCCCTTTTTGTAGATAGGGCATATAACGCCTTGCTTCAACTCCTCCGGTAGCTGTTCCGTTTCCCCAGATTCTGACTATCAGCCGATGCAGACAAGCGGCCAACCTGTCCGGGCCCATCTTGATGAGTTCGGCTCCGATACCATCCTTGTCAGCGGCCTTATTGTTCTTGAGCTGTTGAATGGCATCCTAAAACTTCCCCCATCGAGGGAGCTGGTTGGTTTCTACTGTCCGCTGTGCTGACCTAGCCATCGGTTTCGCTGTCCTGACCTTCTGTGCCTGTGTTCTCTGCGCCATTCAGGTGTTCATCGTAGTGCTGCTTCCAGTTTTCGACCACTTCGCGTCCGTCCGTCAAGATGCTTCCATCCTTATCCCCGACACATCTCAGCTCACGACGCGAAGCCTTTGCGGGGGTGTGTTGAGCTTGTGATAGAACTTCCGCGTTTCTTGAGAACGGTACAGCAACTCCATCTGTTTACATTCCACCTATTGCAGGCGGCGCTTTTTGTCCCGGGAGAGGCGGGTTTTGCTGTTTCCGCTTCAGTCTGTATCGTTCCACGTTTTGCCGCGTACCATGCTGTAGCATTGTAGCCCACGCTGCATTCTTCTTCTCTAAAACCTCCTGGCATTCCTCGTCGAACCAATCGTTTCTTGAGCTGCTTTCCATATATCCGACAATGCTTTCGGCAGCGTCGTTAATGGCTGATTTGACTGTCCTCCAGCAGTCCTCAAGAGGGGCCCTATCGAGCTCGCCCTCATCCAGCAACGCTGCCTCAAGATACTGCGCGTACGCATTGGCGACATCCGGTTGTATCAGCCGCTCGAGCTTGTATCAAAACGGGCGTCGGTATCATATATCATTGATGACGGATAGTTTTGGGGCGCAGTTTCACTATCACCAGGTAGTGTAAAATGTCATACAACCAGCAATTTACATCGGGAGAAAAAAAAATACGCTCTTTACCTTAATCATAGGAAGGTCATGGAAGCATTCTTATTCTTACTGAACACCCATTAGTAGTGTCGTTTCTCTAGTTCCCTGGATTAACCAGACCAGGGTTCAGGGTTTGCCAATGTTGATCAGCTGGGTTTTGCCCAATCGGAAAACAAATATTTGATTGCACGCACAGCATAAGATTCAGCAGGGAAGGGACCTTAACAACAGACACAACTCACCACAGTCGGACATCTGGAATTGCATAGCCAGATCTATGCAGATCATGCCAACAAACAGACGTTGGTACAATATTCCCATCCTTGATTCACGGTGAGTCTGGATATTGCCTGCCGGTCGCCGTTGTGGCCATTGTTTCAAATTCACGGAATTTCTCGAAAACCTGTTATTTCTTCCTCATCAAGTATATGATCGCGAAGTAAATATAGTCAGCGATGAATGACATGATGTATCTGGATCCGTCCTACTCCGACGGATCTATTGGACCACAGACATCCGAATAGATCCGACTCAACACCCGGGTAGCCCGTTTCCTGATTCCGCAGAATGGTTCTGCTTTCCTTGGACACAAGAATCGCAGAAGCCGACGGGTTTTGGGTTCAAATTCTCTCCTTCAACCAAGCTATGCTGTATTAACTTTGCCATCGCCTGTTCATTGCGGTGACCAAACCGGCGATGCCACAATTCTCGTTTCAATTCTGAAATCACCATCAAAAAGCTGAGAAAAAATTGCGTAAGATAGACTATAAAAACTAGATGAGTAATGGTATTTAGCCTATGAAATGAACGATTTCCTATATCATGTTCTACGATTTTGATGTATATGGGGAGTGCAATCAATGAAAACATTTTTTTATTCAACAAAGAAACATGTTTCCAATCGTTGGTGTTTGCATACAGCGAATAAAAAAGTATTAATTTAAGTGAAAAAATCTGGTGGCCATATTGGATTCAATGTTTTGTGGTTAAACAAATATAGCTGCCAGTAGAGTGGTTTATAACTAGAACATTATGTGAAAAACAAGGTCTGTCTCAGTTGGAACGTAACACTAGAAAGAAGAAGATGGAAAAGTTATAATTTTCATCTAAGTGCAGAAAAGCATGAGTATCCTTCATTCGACGTGAGTATCAGCAAAGCTCGATTAATTTTATAATTATTAAAACTACCGAAAGCAACTCTTTTGCCAGTTTTTAGTTAGCAAGTAGAAGCTTTCCATCCATTCCAATGTAGGATTTGGAATAAACCGACAGTAACCCTCCAAAAGCGGTACCCCGTGTATCCCTCGACGGTTAAGGGAACGGGTCACACACGGCTAAAGCGAGGACGGCCATAATCAGTGAAAGCCGGAGCCACCGTTTTGCTTCGTTCCATTTGGGTTCAAACTATGGCCTCAAACCACCCGCTATTAGAAGCGTCACACAACCCGTAACTAACCCCCATTATATACTTTATGATCAAAAAAGCGACACACTATTTGGAGAGTAAAACATAAAATATTTTTAAGGATAAATATATTCAAATGCGTGTGTCTCCAACACGGTGCTCTCCAGATCGTTATTATCAGAAAAAATATTCTTCAAATCTGTGATCACCCATCTTTTTCTATATCTAAGCTGCATGTCAGAGTAAAATTGTCCTCAAAATCGAAGGAAATCACAGAAATATATTCGTCCTTTGGCGGAGAGGCCTGTGTCATCCGCAAACAAAGATTTTGAACATCCCTGAAGTGGCTCAAGTAAGTCAGATGTGTAAACATTGTATAATATTGGTCCCAAAATGCTAACTTGGAGAATACCAGCTCTTAAAAGAAGAATTGATTTGACAGATAACTTTGTATTATTCTCACAATGTATGTAGGAACATGAAAGTTTTTTAATTTTACAACGAATCCTTCATGCCAAACACTATCGAATGCTTTTTCTATGTCTAGATGAGCAAGGCCAGCAGAATAGCCTTCCGATTTGTTGGAACAAATCAAATTTGTTCACGTAACAGTTGATGAGTTGTCAAATGGCGGAATCCATAATGTTAATTGACAAAAGTATAATATTCGTTGATTCTATTCAAAAATGACCTTTTGAAGAATTTACTGAACGAGGAAAGCAAGCTGATTGGGCGATAGCTAGAAGCTTCGACAGGATTTTTGTCCAATTGTAGAAGAATTGGTAATTTTTCCATTTGTCTGGAAAATATGCCAACTTGAAAACATTTGTAAAATTTATCAAACAAGAATGATAAACTACTCTCTGAAAGTTTGTTGATTAGGATGTAGATAACTCCATAATCGCCAGGGGCTTTCATATTTTTGTAGTTTTTAATAATAGTTTTCACTTGTTCCAAATCAATCCCCCAAGAATTTCCGAAAACTTATTGATTAAGAATGCTTAACTAATTTTGAGTAATTCATTTCTCGATCCGACTAGTGAGTCCCTAATTTAAATTCTGCGCGTTTTGTTGTTTAAAACTGCATAGCAATTTTATTAGCTTCTTCGCTATCAGTTGGAAATAATTTGTTGATTTCCTCATTCAGAATGTTACCCAAAGGCAACAAATTTGATTTTCTTTGAACTTGTGGAATTACACCATAGAAAATCGTTACATTTTTTTATTTTGCTCAGACGTGCAACTTTGCCATAGTAAACCACTGCTGAGCACAGATATGACGAAGATTTTTTTCTGATGATAATTGCATGAGGAACACCGTGTCCGACTGACCCCCCTCCACCATACCGACCCCTTTCATCAGTTTCCGAGGGGGTGCGTATCCGAAGAGATGTAATAAAACCGAGATCCTCCCAGCCGAGGCCGTGAAGAGCGGTAGGAAAAGTGCCCCAAAAGGGGATAACATTCTAATGAGCGGAAAGTGAAAAGCCCTAGCAGCAGCTACTTGGAAAGGGACCGAATTTGGAAAGAATTTAAAAACTAGCAAAATGTAAAACAAGCCTCCCACATCAAAGCGATTCCCTGCGTCAGTTATAAGAGGCAGGCATGCGTGTGTCTGATGGTGGTGAATGGTAAAGGATCATAGAAATTAATGCGAATAAGTGTTTCTCCACACATATAGCCACTGGCAGCGGCTGCTGCCACCCAAATATGTGGGATAAGACACGCTGCCAACTATAGATCCGAAAGAAAGCACCCATAGTTCAACATTCCGTGGAAAGGCAACAGCCACGAGGGTTTTCGGCGTTGATGTTTCGTTCATACGTTCAGTGGGGGCACAAATGACTCTGGATGTGTAATAAAACTATTAATTAACTCAAAATCCTCTCCCGGAACCAGAATTCGTTTAACATTTTTAATTTTATTATGTTTGCAAACATGATTTCCACAATGCATGCTGATCCTTTACTCGCTGGTTCTGAATCGAAAGGACGGTCCACAGATAAGGGAATGTTTGAAATTGGCTAAGCTGGATCCAAAATGTTTACGATGACGTTATGAAAATTTCAATCACATTGAGTTTTGACTCGATTTTGACGAAGTCACGTTTGCTTCGAATTTCGACGTAATGGGGGAAGAACTCCCAGTACCGGACAACTTAGCCTACACGGGTAGAAATCAAAGTCCCAAAATCATGATTATGCTTCCTGATATCATGACTTCAGTGTGCTTTAACACTTCAGTCGTCACGCTGTTGTATTTTGTACAACACTGGTGGAAAAACCAGGCTCTTCGTTCCCAACAGCAGCGTGGTGGTTCTGACGCATTCGAATGTATTGTAGCTCGGGACAAAAATAATAACTTCCGTTATAGGCATTTTAGTTCAATGGTGTTTATAGGAATGTTGTCAGGATTCATTAGAGCTTTAATTGACATGATTGAGCTATGTGATAAACGTAACCGCATAAGTTACATAAGCGCCAATTTTGTATATTTGGTTTCATAGAGATGTGATCTCTTCTAAAAATTGTTGGAGATGGCTAAATTTAAAATTAGCAAAACATACACGCAATTAATTGATTCCACGAGTGGCGTAAACGCCAAACGATCATTATTTATTTTCCAAATCATCACAAATAAAATAAATCACTTTTGTAAAAAAAAAAATCATTTACATATATCAAGTTTATTGAGAGGTATTCTTTAGCGAATAAATCAAAGCAGTAATCTTGACATTGTATTTGATGATATTTCGTCACATTTTTTGTTTTCCATAAGTTATAGAATCAAAGTGTGCAGCATATCGTATGAATCACGGAACAAAAGTCGACCGTCTCGATAGAGCGCACGACGAGGAATGAAATCTCTATTTTAATGGAAAGTCTCTTAAGTCTCCGTTTTAACCAACTTGGTCTCTAAAGTCTCATTTTCTCCTTATTCTGCTTGCATTGAATACTGATACTAGAAAAATTGTCAGAGGCTATTACGGGTTCAATCGACTTTTCAAGAATTTCATCTCAGATTCATCGAGGAAAAGCTTAATCAGTTATCATAGTGATTTTATTTATATGCTTTCATGGTCTTCTACAGGGATCTCTCTTGAAATTTTCTGTCAAATCTCCCAGAAATACTTCCAGTGATTTTACGAAGCATGCTAAGAAGAATTTCACCAGAATTTGCTCCAGGAAATCCATGAGAAGTTCAAAGCTACTGCCTTCAGTTATTTTTTCAGATATTATTTTGATTTTTTTTTCCAAAATTAACCTAGAATTTCCTCCAGATATTTTTTCACTAATCCTTCAACCGATACTGTAGGTGTTTTTCCAAAGATATCCAAATAATTTTCCCCGAGGAAATCCACAAAGGTTTGTTCTAAAGTTTTTGAAAAAATATAGCTTAAGAGATTTTCCAAGAAACCCTACAAGAATTCCTTCACCTGTAATGTTCAAGAATTCATCCACATTTCCTCCCAGACCCCTAGAAATTCCTTGAGGTGTACTTCGAGTATTGATTTTCTCCAGCATTTTATCCAAGTATTCTCCAGCATTTATTTTTATCTCAGCAAATTATTTATTAAATCTTCTAAAACTTCCTCGGAGGTCTAGGAGTTCTTTCGGAAGTCCTTGTTCATTTTGGAAGACTGTTTTTTTACACAGGTTTTATCAGAGTTTCCAGGTTGCTTTAGGATATTTTCCATAAATACCTCACGATTTTATTTTTCATAAATTTTTTCTTGGTATAACCCTGGAGAAATTCATGGAAGAATTCCAAATAAAATCCTCTGAGGATTCCCCTTAGAAAATCTCATAGAATTAGTACAGGAATTTCTGCATAAATCTTAGAAGGAATCTCTGGAGCAATTGCTGAAAGTACCGTCAGAAAAATTTTTAGCTGAAATTTTTGATAAATCCTTTCATAGGAAATTCCTGGAAATTCCTGGTGACATTTCTTGAGAAGTTATTGATTTTATTTCAGATGATGTTCTGACCACGAATCTTGAAGGATGTCCTCCGAAAATCTAATGATAAACCATTGGATAAAATATTTGAGAAATTAAGATTTTCTTGGAAATTTTCTCAAATAATTTATGGAGGAACTCCATAAGATTTCCGAAAAAACTTTGGAGAAATTCCATTTTTGTTGTACTTCTCTAGAATTTTAGGTCTCTTTTTCAATATCCTATTTTTAAGGTACTCAGTAGCTACCAGCCCCGTGAAGACAGAAAGTTTTCTTAGTATTGTGGTAACGGCTGGCATTTTTTGCGATTGAACCCTTTATATATAGTTACTTTCAATTTCGGGCTTATGAATTCAAAGGATTATATTTTGTTTCTTAGCTTCGCTTAGCACAAAACATTTGTCCTACCCATGGTTTCGAACGTGGACGTGCCTCTGGCAACAAATCAATAACACATTTTTAAAAGGAAATTTATGTAGCAAAACATTTGAAAGATTCAATAATAATTTTAATTTTGGAAGTGTACGTCAAAACACCGTCTATTATCGAAAGAAGGAAAAATTTGGGATTGAAAAAATATTTTTCCAGAATATTCCAAAATCAGTGTTCGCTTTTATACTATGTAGAAATATTAGCAAGTTCTAGAGTAATGAACATTCTCACATCAAGAATTGATAAAATAGTGTAATATAAAAATGGTTAACATTTAGCTTTACTAAATTTTATCTTATAGGAGTATAAATATGAGGAACAGCCTATTATTAGGAAAAGGCAAAATTAACGATTAAAAAATAAAAGATTGGACGCCAGAAATAATTGCGGCATACTAAAACGAAAAGACATCAAAAATTGCGTTCAGAATCATCGGAGTAGCTGCAGTAATCGATTTCTCATTCGCTTATAAATTGAGCAGATCAATGTTATCGATTGCCGCCCTCATATCATTTAGAAACAAAACATATCTTTAAGAAAAGCTGCAAAAAACAGCCAATGTAAAAAAGAAGGTGAATTTTATTTAAATTTTGAATCAATAGTTTTTATTCCTCTTACTGTGGGTACAAGGGTAAATTTATGCAAAATATATGAAAACCTCCAGTGCAAAAAAATATTCCAATAGCGAAACTCTAAAGAAGAATTACCCAAGTAGCACTGGTAACAAATGCAATATTTTAGAAAAATAAAACAAATTACATTGCCGTTGCATTTCAGATAATTTGTAGCATATCTTATTGATGATTTTCAATTTTGGTTGCTAAACTATTACATTGTAACTTACGCTTTGTTTACATTACATAGGTGTTGCATTTTCACTTGCATGTAACTTAACCTAGAGCTGTCAAAATGAATAAGTTACATTAAAATTGAGTCTGTGATTGCAAAGAAACAAATAACACGCTAGGTTACATATAGATTACTAAGTCATACATGTGTAACAGCATGAAGTTTGTTTACCATTTGTCATAGGGGAAGGGGTGAAAAAATGAACAGGATGGTAAAATGAACAGCAGACTTGTTAGGGTAATTTGCCCATTATTGCGGTATTCCCTATTATTGCGGTATAAGAGTTAAACCCTCATTATCAATCGAAAACTCTATTTCCTATGGATATTATCGATGATGATGAAAGCCTATAGTATTCCCAAGCTGTACCAGATAAAAGCTTTGAAAATTAAACGATTTTGATCGTTGGAAGAACAGTTTTAAATGATGCATCAAGAAAAGCCTATATTTTTAACCAGTCTCTCTATCTACGGGCGGGATTTCATAAGCTTAAAATTTTAAGTGTAGAACCAAAACAATTGTATGTAGCGGGTATATCAGTTCAGTATGGATGTAGTTACATGATAGATATTGAATTTTGAATAAAAGTTTTATATTTTTGAGAAAAAGCATATACCGCAATAATAGGACAATGAAAATAGCTTTTTGCGTATTATTGCGGTATCTGTAAATCTCATTCAAAAAATCGTTATTTCAATAGTCATTTTAAATGTAATTGCTGGAAACATTAATTATATTATTAGGATACTAATAAGGGACATAATTTTGAGTTATTCATACATTTATTTAGTCAAACAAAAGGTTTATGTTCATTTTTACCCTATAGTTGCTCTTATTTACAAATATATTGTAAATAAAATCGATGTTTTACCGAAAAATCACGTAAACTGATTGAAATTCGTAACACATGCCAAATATGCGATGAAAAACTAAGATAAAAGATGATCGCAAGGAAGCAATCTTTAAAAATTGCATTGGATTGGTGAAAACTAGTGAAAAAATATTTTTAATTGTGGTTATACTTGAGTCAACAAATACATTTCTTATATAGCGACTAGTCTGGTCTCAGATGGAAGAACCTTGTCTATTTACATTAACATTGTCCAGCTACGACGGAAGAAGAGACGAAACCACCAGAAAATCATTCGATTCTGTTGATTTGTTTTCGGATCGTGACGTAAAGTAATGAATTAGTTTTCTTTATAGATATGTCCAAAGTCACACAAACTGACAGTACCGTGCAGTGCCATTAACCTGGAGGGAGCATAGTTTTAATGCTAGAACATTGTGTGACATTGCATTTATACTGAATGTAATAAAATCTATGATTTCTTGTATACCGCAATAATAGGACGGCACTACCTCAATAATAGGACGAAATACCGCAATAATAGGACAGCGGAAGAGCTTCAGATTTATGTTAAAAAAATGTATGTTTGATTCCAAAATTTACTTTTTTACTTTACTATACTCTCGATAAAGGATAGTTTTAACACTTTGCATTGTAAAATATTATAATATTTAGGTTTTGGACACTGAAATACGATTTAAATTTCAACACCGTGCTTAAGTCCTCCATAATAGGACGGTTACCCTACGCATGAACAAAAAATTTCAATAATTTTTATTACGCACGGATGATTTAGAGCATAAATAAGAGTGTTTTTTTTTTTTTGATACGGAGATAAATTAAAGTCAGAACCACGTTCAGCAATTAAAACTGATGTAATTTTAGGCACGGAGATATTGAGGTTTTTCAATGAGGTGAATATCATAATGATATGATGTCGAAGCAGAAACCTTTAGAACTGTTTTCGAAGGGATTATAATCATTCATAGATGTTTTTTAGGACTGTGATAAAAAAAATCAAAAATGTTTGTTTAGCTCGTGTGTTTTACCACCAACATAAAATGAACATTTCCTTAATATTTTAATGACGATGAAAGTATGTGAAAATTTAGTTGTCTTAGTCTTAATTCGTGTCGTTGCGTTAATTAACATCTCTATTTTTGATGTTGTGCGATAGAACTAGTTATAAATAATAAACAAATTAATAAATGAAAGACAATTTATCACAGAACATCGAGTTACATTTGTAATGTTCTATTTACTACTTTTGTGGGGAACGCCAATCTTTGAGCCGATGACACGCAATGACGAGAATTCGTTTAAGGGGGCAGGATCCGTCATCAACTCGATCATTTTCACAAGCAGTTTTTACGTCAATCATGAATATATTCATGTCTTCACTGTATTTTATTCTCCAACCGAAACACAGTGAACACATTTTCGACGAGTAAATTTCAGTTTTGAACAGAAAAATGGCTGTTGAAGTTTCGATGATTACGTTGACGGAACCTTGAACGTTAGCGTTTGGGTCCTCTAGACAATTCGTAATCAAATGTCAACATTCCACCGCAAAATCGCTAGTGTTTGGAAGTTATGTTAACTTCAGAATTTCGAAATCAAAATCTTCAACTTAGTTCTAATACTCCACGAATTATAGTGGCGCGTCGATCGTCTCGTTAAACTGTCAATCCCGTAAATGATTATGTTTTGTTAAGCTTAATTACTTTTAGACGACAGCAGTGAGTGGCTGTCTTCTATGTTGAAATTTGTTCTGGGATTCCAACTCTTACAGTGTCCACTTATGCCTTGTCATAGTTTGTATTACGTGCAATAAATATGTTAAATTTGTCCTTGAAAAACTTATCGAAGGACCTAAAATTTAATCAACTCGTGGCAAAACCTCCACCACCCTATTTCATAACACCAAAACAGTTGTTAAATTCAAATTCTACCAAACGTAATGCCACGCTGAAGTAACGCGCAAATTAGAACCTTACAAATGTAGATTTTTCACATCAGCATACACGGAGAAATATTTTTACCTAATTTTTGAGTTTAATTTACCCAAAATTAAGTATATCGATTATAGTTTCAACCCAAAATCTCTCGGTTCACGAATGTTGTCAAAAATAGAGAGAGAGCTGCATCTACCCAATGGGGGTACCTTGGCCCAATAAGCCAAATTTGGTTAAATGCAACTTTTCTTATGTTTGGGTCGAAAGAACTCAATTTTGCGTTAAATCAACCCAAAATTGAGTATATTTTTCTAATGGAATTAAAGCCAAACTACCTAGTGGGGTCCTTGGAAATTTAGCCAAAATTGAGTTATTGGGCTCAACTACGGAATTGCGTTGAAACAACCCAAAATTGAGTTGAACTCCGTCTCCGTGTATATTCTCGCGTTGAGTATCATAAGGGCGTAACTGCAATGATCGATTTCTCTTCATCGATTTTCTCTTTAGCTAATTACTCGCTTGAGCTTGATTCAGTAGAGAGAACTCATTGTCCTTCGTCATGTTACATCGAAAAATATTACCAAAATCGATTGAAATTCGTATACTAGCCCAAAGAGAAAATCGACGAAGAGAAATCGATCACTGCAGATACGCCTGTATGATACTAAACGCGAGAATATCTATTATTGAACAATAACATCAGAACAAACGCCTGTAGGTATGCATTATATATGCAGAATCGATGAAGAGAAATCACTCATGTTAGTTAGGCCCTATTGAAGTGACAGCACAGAAATGCACAAGGGGCTACCATTAACAACGCGGTTATTTTTTCTCAATTTTAGACCCACCTTCTCCCTAGTAGTCATTTGTCCATACACAACATTTACAATTTGTATGGACCGTGGTCATTGGGCAGAATCTCTCCCCTCCCCCAATAAATGACTACGTGGTTTATGGATGACCCATAAGCACGCAATTTTTTTATTTGGTTTTTTAACCCTATAAATACTCAAATGGATGGATGTTGTTTCTACTATTTGATAGAGAACATATTTGTATAGCCGATTATAATAAAAAAGCATGTTTTTCATATCTAAATCGCTATTTTCCTTATCATGGGCATATTACCCTCAGTCCCTAATATTGGCACAAGTTGATCAATTTCTAAATTCAATTCGTTGTTTCACCTCAGGACGCAAGATTGCATTACTTCCTAGCGTCTTGTAGTGATATATTGTTAACAAACCCGCATCTTGTCACCTTTATTCCCAGAAGAGAGGATCGATGAAGAGAAATCGATCATGCGACTTGCGCCCTTATCATAGCACACGCTTGAATTTGTCTTCTTTCGAGCTATTTGAGCCATTTAAGCACGTCACAAACCATGTGCTTTGACGGAGCATTTAATTTTCATACTTTTGTAAGGTTCCAGTTAATTGGCTTAGGGGATTTTTGCACATTATTTGATGATTTATCGCAAATTCATCGTTTTTCCCATTAAAAGCAAGACGATATCGTTTAGGTGTTCATTTTGATACCCCTTCCCCTATTGACAGCAGTGTAATTTATAGGTAGTTTCAGTATAGTTACACACCAGTTTCAAAATAACATAAGATTTCTGGGTAACTAATGTGTAACAAACGAGTAACTTGCTGACAGTGGACAACACTACATGTCAAAAATTTTCATACATATTGTGAGTTTTGATATAAGAACTTTACTATTTTATGACTAGTTATTGTTTTCATAGATATTTTTCCAGTGATTAATTAAAATTGTTGAATTCACAATTTGCAGCCTATCTAACAGCTTCTTAATAGTTTTCATCATTTTAAATTGGCTGTTCTCAAACAGTTATTCGGAAGTGTTTCTGCAGCAAGATGAAATTAAATGGCGATTTATTTATAGGCAACCCAGAAAATCCAACTGCGGAAACCACGTGATTTTGGAATCACAATCTTCACAAACAATTAAATTAAAATCAAAAACACTGCTGATTTGAGTAACAGTGTCAATTTCCATTTTTCTGTGTCAGTTCTAATGGAATAATATCTCAACAATCCAGGTATCATATGTTATTCATTATAAAATTATTATCTATTTTATGAGCGCGTCAATTTTGAACAAGTAAAATGATTGATTTCACCACAAATTCAAATCGGCATGTTAAATCTATTATGTACTTGTGAATAATTACGCGTTCGAAAATCATACGTATTACTTTTATTGACATTCCATTCTAAAATGGTTGTTCGGTTCCAAAACTGTCAGAAAGTAACAACAACTTCAACGCCGTTTCATTTATTTTGTCGCAGAACAACCCATGCGTAATCAACAAATTACATAGCAGTCGCTTGTAAACATCTTATGTAACAAACAAACAAGTTACATAAGCCTCGACTTTTTGCGCTTTTTCGGTTACGTAGCAGTATTTTTCCATGTTGCAAATGTATCATATTGTAACTATTGAATATGTTACGTAGCCGTTGCTGTAAGCTACTTGTAACAATATGTGCTGCTTGGGTAACGTTCAACGCTCCGTCATCTTAATCATCGTCATCATTGAAACTTCAAAAATAGTTTTTCTGTTCAAAACTAAAAAATATTCGATGAAAATGTGTTCACTGTGCTCCGGTTGTAGAATAGAATACAGTGAACATATTTTCCTGTAGTTTTTTTTTTAATTTTGAACGATAAAACTACTTTTGAAAATTTCAAAATCATTGACAGATCTTGTCCCATTAATATTTGAAAGAAGGGTTATTTCTAGATAAATGTTTGAAAACTAATGGCAATAACTTTCCTCGTATGATTTAGCTTATTCAAGAACATATGATTGTTGAATAAAGTGTCATTTTGTATGAATTGGCTCTAAAATAAGCTTGACATAGGAATTCAATAGAATCGAAAAAACGAATGCCTACCACCCGGTCATTTGGCATAAAGTCGTTTGGCATAATGGTCGTTTGGCATAATGAAAGTGAAAGCATAATTTTCTTAAGATGACATTCGTTTTTACGTTTCTATTGAATCTTTCTGATGACATGTCACTTTATTCAACAATCATCTGCTCTTGAATAAACTAAAGCATATCAGGAAATTTATTTCCAATAGTATTTTACTATTTATCCAGAAATTACCCTTCTTTCAAATATTAATTCTTCTTTTGAGTTCCGCTATTGTGATACATTTTTGCATTGAAAATTTTGATATATTTGGCACAAATTTACCCTTCTTTCAAACATTTCTTTTTTTTCTAAATATGATGTGGCCATAATTATAGGTATAAAAACTATTTATCAAAATTTAAATAAAATTCACCTTCTTTTATACATAGGCTGTTCTTTAGAGCTATATTTTATTATTAGATTATTGTTTCCAATTCACAAAAGGGCGGCAATCGATAACATTGATCTGCTCAAGTTCTCAGCGAATAGAGAAATCGATTACTACAGTCACTTCGATGGGTTGTGATACTTCTCCCAGAATGTCGTTACCCCATACGCCAGTTCTCCGAATGCCAGTTTCCCGAATACAATAATGTCCCGATTTTGTCAGCCCCATGCTGAATTTAGGGTTGACAAAATCAGTAAAAAGCTAAAATCGGGAAAACAAATTTTGACTGGTTTCAAGTTTTGTTTTAACTTAAGGACTTAGTTTTATGATTTTGTTAATATAAACATTGTGTTTTTAACTTCAATTTTCTATGTACCGTAATCCAAAGTAACATTGATCAGTTTCATGAATAATTATTGAAAATTTCAGATTTCAAAGTTTTGGTCTTTAGATAATTGTATAGACGTGGCCAAGGTCATAATTGTGTTTATGCACCCAATATTGTCAGTATAGACGAGCTAACTCTGATTAAAGTAAATATCAATTTTAAGGCTGACAAAATTGGGCAAAAGGGATGCTAAAATCGGGGGTAAATAAAATCGGAGGTAGACAAAATCAGGGGCTGACAAAATCGGGTCATTACTGTATTCCACTTCCAGGAATAGCCCACTTTCCCGAAAAGTTTTTGGCACTCATAATTGTCATAACTTTATACATTTCAGGGTGGTGAATGAACTTAATATGCACCCTTCTTTATTTAATTGGTGGTTCTTTTGAGTTTTACCGTCCTCAGCATTTTTGCCAACATGAATATACCCGAGAATGACAGAAGGAGATATTCTTTTGATTGCTCATCGTTCTCTCTCGTTCACCAACCAACCACTGGAGACTATTATAGCACCTATTTTAACTGTTCCACTTTTGGGAGGAATGGGTCATTCGGGGAAATGGCACTTGGAGAAAAGGGTCATTCGGGGAACTGGCATTCGGGTAACCGACATTCAGAGAAACGACATTCGGGGAAATATAGCACAATTACTTTGATGATTCTGAACGCAATATTTGATGTCTTTTCGTTTTAATGTGCCGCAATAATTTTTGGCTACGCGCTTGGTGGTGTTGATCTCGATTGAAGCTTATAAAATGCCGATATTCATTATAAGTCAATCATGATGCCAAACGGCCATTATGCCAAAAGACTTTATGCCAAACGGCTTTTTGCCAAACGGTTTTATGGCAAACGGGGTACAATCATCTTAAGAAATCCTTGGTTTCAGACTTATTATGTAAAACAATTATTATGCCAAACAACCATTATGTCAAACGGCCATTATGCCAAACGATCATTATGCCAAACGACTTTATGCCAAACGGCTTTATGCCAAATGACCTACCACCATTTTATACGCCTATGAATGATGATTGCCACTCCACCACATGCATCAACAAGTCAATCATTACAATAAACAAAAAAGTTTGGATCCAGGTTTTAGATAAGTTTCAGTAAAAACTGCTATATGTATGATAATAAATCTTCGAGCTGTTAAGTAGAATACCTTTAAGTATTCGGTTTATTCATGTACTGCTATATGTATGTTATTAGCTATTAGAAATTGAACAGTTCGTCCTCTTATATTTTTCTCATTGGAATCGAGGGCATTTGAGGCTTTATATTCAAATAATACAAATTGAAGAGATTTTATCATTTTCAAAACGCTTGCAAACAATCTCTCTAAGATCACCGTTTGATAAAGTTTTGAAGAGTTCGTCACTTATCCTAGATAGCCCAGATCATAGGATTTTGTTCCGAATACACTAACTTCGATACCATAACTTCTATACCATACCAACGATTGATATATATTGAATTCAATGCTGAAAATTGAGAAACAATTGAGCAATTTTAAAAGAACACGTTTTTGTCTCAAGCATTATTATACCGCTATTTGCTAAATTCAGGGTTGCTGAACCCCTTACAGTTTTCTTAAATATCATAGTACATCTAGGTTTTCAGATATTGACTGATGAAAATTCAAAATTTGACTATTTCAGCCAACTTGCATGCAAGTTTGTCAGCATGTATGGCAATTTATTCGCTTAATTTGCCACAGAATTCAAACTTCATGTGTATAAAAATACTAATTAACAGAGTTCATAAAACTTTCTATGCTTAGAAGTTATTTTTTTGGTGGTGCAGAAAAGTATTGTATTTTTCCATTTCAAAGAAACGAAGAATTTTGGATGGAAACCGCAAGCATGTGAAAAAATTGATAATCTAAATTTAATAGTGCAATTTCAACCAAATTATATTTGAAATAAAAAATTAAAGCCTTATTCGCATGCTTGGTGGATTCGATCGCAAAAAAAGTTTGATAAATCATACTGTAAATGAAATCAGTGTTTTTACAAAATTGGCGACCTGTAGCTAAAAGTTGTGACATGCTGGAACATTTCTAAAAACGGCATCAGATTCATCAACTCCAATCCTACTAGAAACAAATAATTTGATCCTTGAGACACGCCAAAATTTTATTTTGGTTACGCAGAGAAATCAAAATTTCTAAAAAAGAATCCAGAAATAATCAGATTTTCTGCTAAAAAACACTTTTAAAGTTACCCCGTTTTACGGTATCTGTCTTCCGGTTAAAGCACAAAAACGAGAAACAATATTTATATTTAGGAGAACCTGGGGTAAAATGCACCAGTTAAGGGAAATGTACCAAAATTAATATCAAACAACATATATGCAGTGTTGTGATACATGCTGTTAAGCGAGTTTTATTCTAATTATAATAGATTGTTGGAAAAATTTACTTTTTTCAAATACTACTTTTGCGTGAACATTTATTCATGCGGGGCACGATGCACTGCTTTTTGAGGGAAAACGTATCACAACAATGAGGTAAGACACAGCATCGTGTTTTAAACGTAAGCTTATTTAACGATAAAAACCCAAGTTTAATATGGTTTCCGCTTAGAAAATGATACAACTGTGCATAAAAACGTTGATGAAAACTTCAAATGATCTAACTTTTATGTATACGATTAATTTAGAAGTGAATCATTCTGCCCAGACCAATGAAGTGCGTGTTGCTCCAACCGGAAACTTCACAAAAAATGTTATGGGAATTGAAATCAAAGTGTTATTTCGCCAAATCATCTCATCAACAACAACCCCAGTCTCTAACTGTTGTATGATTAAAGGTTGTGAAAAAATCAATTCATCGCTTTCAAAATAACAAGCGGAATGATCGGGAAAATTACATCATAACCGTGCATTTCTAATTTATTATAATTTATTTCTAATTCTTTTATTTCAAAACGTATCAAATCCTCAAGGTGTCGCCAATTTGCAACGTTTCTTCAATCTGCCTAGTCTTTTTCACTTTAAACTTGTTTATTTAGGAGAAACTGACAAGGTGTGTTTTGTCCCGACAGTGCATATTACACCAGGAATCCCTACAATAAAACCTGCCATTGTGTATTTAAAGCCAACCAAAGAAATTGATCACAAAAATCTACCCAAAATTACAAGTAACATAAATATTATATCGTGTCGATGTGTTCCAAGTTTCTCTGTTGTTGCAAGCTACGTTTGATGGTAAGAACACGGAAATTCTTCAAAAATCAAATGGCTCAAAATATATCAATTGTTGACTTATTCACACCTCTTAAGACAGCATCATATGCACTAGAGCAAGCACAATTCATGAATTCAAAACCATATTATTGACTGCGGGAAGTCATGTCAAATCAGTCAATCATAAGGCATATCGTTCTTGAGATCAACTTTGAAGATATCTGTGTCTACCAGTACCTCACTGTGCAATGCTTCAATTAGTTTCATCATGGTGACGCCGGACTCGTCTTTCCTTTCCAAATGAAGCCAATATTCGATTGAACCTTTGCTCCTGACAAGCAGCAAAAGCCATTCCGATCTAAGAAGCTTGACTGCATCTTTACGCAAAAATTAGCATGCAACCAGGTTCGTTCTTTCTTCGACCCTTTTACCCCACCGGACACCTTTTGCCCCAACTCCCGCAATCGATGATGGTGATCAAAAAGTCTTGAACCATTCATCCCCATCCCACACCGTCACGTGTTGTTACGTCGGAATCTACATTTGCCATTCAACCAATCTCGGGCAGGTGAAACCAATGGCGAAAAGTATCCGGATAGAATGTACTTTGGTACATTTTCGTATTATCGAAGGAAAAGATGTGAGTGCTTGACTCGGTGTGCATCATACTTACCCCACCACAATCCGTCTCCTCCACTTGGGGTGACCGGCGAACGAAAAGCGTCAAGACTCTGCACCCCACATTAGGGTGTTCCAGAAAAAAAATCATTGCCCGAAAAGTTACGGTGCACCAAAGTACCGCTATTTATTTTATTTAGGGTTGTTAAATCCATTTTCGTTTTCAAAAATATCATGGTATATCGGTTTTTCAGATATCCGCTGTCTAAAACGCATTTTTTCACGAATGTTTAGATTTCTGTGATAAATTTAACTTTCCTCCAAGCATGATTTCGCTACGACATTTTCCCCCGGTTAGACTCAACGATTATCACAGTACGGTTTATTGCGCAAAAATCACACAATTGCGCACAGCAAAATCTGTTTAACTAGGTAGGCTAACTGGCCAACTGTCAAAAAGCTGGAACAACCTTTCTCATGATAGACCTTGCTTGTGTGCATTTGCACTGCGAAATTGTATGCGAGATTCGACTGTGATAATAAGAAATTTTGGGTGAGTCTAAATGGGTGCAAAAGTGGCAATATAAACATATGAGCATGAATATAAATGACATAACGGGGTTATAAAATCTATACCACACAATGATGATGAAATGTGGCATGTGTACAAAACACACAAGCACATACAAAACTCATTCTTTTGTGCATATGCACACATGCACAAACGCTGTTTTTCATACAAAATGCCCAAGTTTGGGGATCTGAAGTTTGGGAAGATTTCTGGTAGTCCGAATATGCTGAAATTTTGATGATGAACTACAAATAACCTGAAGCTTTGTGTATACTGAGCTCACTAAATTTCAGTCATTTTCCGAGCTTCAGAGGGTTTGTCAAAGAGAAAAGTAAGTAACCAAGAGATTTTTCGATTTAATTTAAAACCGGTAAGTTTCGGTTGATTAGTTTTTTTTCAGTAAATTTGTTCAATTTTGGAAGTAACATAAGCACCAACCACTTGCAGCTCACCGTTTTTAAATAATAAACGATTTATTAGAAAGAAGATTTGTTCTACAAAAATGCAATAAATAATTATTTTCTGTAAAAAAATAAATAAATTATTTAAAAAAAGTTAGTTTCTAAGGTTGAGCACCACAAACTTTTGAACGATGATTTTGTTTTTCCCTGGGACACCCTAACCCCACACACATCTACAAGATATGTGAGATGAGAAACACTGGAGCTTGTGCCTTAAGAACCAGCTCCGTTCGAAACGTATCCTTTTTCTCAAAATTCCCTGACCGGTCGGTCCATCCTTCGTTCGGGTCTTTGGGCCAGTGCTGGGGCTCTACCAACAACCGGCTTTAGTATGTGCACTCTGGCGCAGAGAGAGTGCACTGCGAGACCACATCATTCCAGATTCCACCCGACCCTGTAACGACTTTCTCTTTTGCTTCCTTGACCCGTCCCCGCAAATGGAAACGGAAAGGGAGCCTTCCACTTTTGTTATTAGGAATCAGCCTCTACATCACAGAAAACGCACATGCAAACTCCTTACGATTCGCAAGCTCGGTTTCTCTGCTGTCGGTTGCTACGGCTTGGTTTGACGTTTTTCTTGCCCATGTCCATATCCATCCCATTTGTCGATTCTTTGGAAACGGAACGGAAACCTTGATGTTCGTCCAGCTGGTTCCAGGCGAATTTGTCCGGACAGTGGCGTGTGCTGGGAAATGTCACATTGAGTGAATCAATTTATCTCAAATTTAAAATTATTATTTTCAAAACTTTCCTGTGTGAAGACCTTATCCCAATTGATCGTCCTGTGTAGAAAATTGAAACATTACAATTTCGTAGTACTGTTTCTAATAAGGAAAAAAAATAACTTTTTAAATGTTATAGTTGACTATGCTCATAATATTTTCCAACCGTTCAAAGTACCGTCGTTGGGGGTGAGAATGGGTTCAAAAATGTACGATTTATTTATTGAATAACTATCGCAATTTAATTCAAATAAACTTGAAATTTAGTGTGTATGTATTTTGGTGGTACTTTTACAACTGTTCAAAAATCATAGAAAATATGTATTCGCTGCGGCGCTATAAGAGAATGAAAAATGACCCAATCTTACCCCAGAGAGGGGGTGACATTGGGTCACTGTAATTGAAATTACTTGTTTTTGAGAAAATGATTGCAAAACCATTCACAGCTGAAAAATATTGTTGAAATACGATGCAAAAAAGACGAAAAGACATATAAAATATTTCACAAGTATGCTAAACCCGTTCTTTAACGATTATAGCAAAAAATTGAAGATCTATGAGAAAAAATATGTAAACCCAGCATCTCTAAGTTTACACAAATTTTCTTGTTTTCCTCCTCAAATTGTCTTCAAAGTCTCATTCACATTGCCATAAAGCCTATTAAATTTCCCCAAAAGTTTACAGAAACAGTGATTATTTTAAACCTTCGCAAGTTGTTAAATTTCGGTGCAACATTCCACGATCAATACATTTGGCAGATGTTGACGTCATAATTCCGGTATTTCAGCGATCCAACTCATTTATATTTCCGTGAGCTGTTTCTATAATATGACAACACTAATAAATAATTAAATTTGAAAAAAATACCCTTTGATAAAATATTACGATGTTGTTGCGCACAAAAAACAGTTGCTGGTTTTAGAAGTAGTCAAAATGTGTTGCATTGTTTTTCAATGCACGGAATCCTCAACTAGACTTGTTTGATGTTTCAGCGATGCTGTATTTAGAAAGAATAAACACATCTTAATGAAGAAAGAGTAAATTGTTCCGTTTTTATCAACACACAAAAAACATGTTTTTTTTTATTATTTTCAAAACGTTTGGAATATAAACTAAATATTTATTTTGAAGCAATTTAAATGCTTTTCAATAGCCTCAGAATTGAATTTTCGACATAACGTTAGTATTGAGCTCCTACGATACCGTTAAGTCACCAGTCACCGTGCGGGCTCCATTCACCGTGCACATATACAAATTCCTAAAGAATATTCATACAATTTTCACAAATTATTCTTTTGTCAGCAAAATAAGATAAAACTGATAAAATGAAATAGTTTTTGTCACGAAGCATTTTGAAAAACCTAGTTTATGTAGTCAAAATCATGTGAATTCTGTTTGATAATGAGATTTTTCAACAGTCTTAGTAGAAACGCCAAAAATTACCATTTTTCATTTTAACGTTAGAGTATGAAATTTTTCAAAATTTCAACAAGTTTACACTGTGGATACTACTAGTTAGATGTATTTCATCGTATGAGCAATGAAATTTTATGCAATTTATAATTTTTTACTGTGTTTCAGTCAAAACCCAAATGCACGGTAAATGGACCTTTTTCAATATGTATGGTTCCCATTACCGTGCATTACTGTAAAAAGCTCGAAATTATTCGGTAATATTAGATTTGTTGTAATGTCGCGATTAAAAAACTTCATATTGAGTGTTTGAGTGAATATGAAATGGTTTGGACAATACAGTCATATATATAACGATTTTAATGAAAAATTATTTATTTAGTAAACTTTTAAACTTTTTATAATTTTTATTATAAATGAAGATTTTAATACTCTTAAAAATGAGTGCGCTCACTAATAGTAACATAGTTGCTCCATTACCAACGTTTCTTCAAGATACAAAATTAAATCATGGCGAAAACTATATGCACGGTGAATGGTGCACTAGTGTGCACGGTAAATGGTGACATAGAACGGTACGACGCGACCTTAACATGACATTTTCAAACATATTTTTAAAGTATTTTTTGTTATCCAACACTAGTTTTATATTTTTTCCTGAATTATTATATAATTGCACGCTACGTAGTGGTATTTTAGTACGCATCCAATTATTTGGAAAAGTTATACAATTTATTGAAGTGCAAATTTTTCTTAAATGCACGGTGAATGGTAGCTTCACGGTACATGGTCAAGTCATATACGATTCAATAAAGTTTGACTCCTTCTTATCAACTAATTAATTGGAGTTTTCAAACTTAGCATTAAGGACAAGATCGACCCATCCTCCAACAATTGATAGTTGCTCTGGCCACGTCCTAGCAACAATTGGAATATGTGATTAGTTGAAAACGTATTTAAGAGAGTTGAAGAGACCTTTTCATTTTCTTATTTGACATGGCATTTAAGAATTTTCTATGTTAATTTGACAAGCATAGGTCTGGTCATTAACAACGTTAGACAATTTTGGCAATTTTTCGACTAAGGTACGTTTCGTTGTATGAAAATAAAAAATAATTTGTATGGCACGTTATATTTCACAATAAACCTCCCCCATAATCGCTTACGTGACTAATGGATGATCCCATATATGTTCCGTTCTTTTTTTATAATGCATGCACTTGGAAATGAACTCAAGAATGTTTTGACAACGGCAAGAGACATGATCGAGTTTATTTTATGTTTAATAATACTGTCGACCTCGTCATATTTTTGACATTATCTTCTATCTCTCCAGCTCGATAGCATTGCACAAATTTTAGCAAACAGCCAATAATTAGATCCTGTTCCAAAGGGTAGGAGAAGAGGTCCAGCAAAACTAAGCAATCTATAGAAAATTTTGGAATCCATGGGGAAGAGGTCCAGCAAAACTAAACAATCTATAGAAAATTTTGGAATCTCCATATACAGTTAACTCTACCTTGCTCGATATTGAAGGGACCGTCGAGTGCCATCACATATTTTTCAAATTTTAAACTTTTAATTATTTTGACAAATTACATTCAAAATAGTAATTTTAACGTGAAAAATAATACAATTTTACCGCATTTACCTATGTGACACGTTTTTAACGGTCTGCAAACATTGGAAATTTTATCACCCAGACAGTAAACCTTAATTTTACTATTAATTTAACCATAATATTTTAATTCATGAAATTGTTAACATTTAGACTTTTCATGAAAATATCGAGTTAGAGAGATAAACTCGCATGGGAAACTGAAATAGATAGCATCGAGTAAGGGAACATCGATTTAGGGAACATCGAGTTAGAGAGGCACCGACTTACAGAGATATCAAAGCATGCTAGATTGAAGAGACCGCGCATTCCATCGAGTTAGAGGAAATATCGAGACACAAAATATCGAGTAAGGGAGACTTGATTGTAATAAGTTTGCATCGAGGAAGAGGGTAAAGGGCTGAAATGGCTGACAATTTGAGAAATTGTTTATACTGCACGTTCCCACGTAACGCAGGTTGACATCCCAAATTTGCAGGAATCTTGATCTTTGAGCAGATATGAATTTCTTCCCCACATGAAAACTAAAAGGTTAATTAGGAGTCTGGTATACCAACAGCCATACACTTATTCATAAAACTTTAGAAAAGAATATCTTACCAAAAAGTTATAATTTAGTGATGCTTGTTCTAGAGCTTGCACACTTTTGTGTTTTCGATGAACTCCTATATAAATAAAAATGGAATGGTGATTGTATGTCACGAACTGGCTTAAGAACGGATTAAAAGACTTACATGATTATTTTACTGTTGCATTTATCAAGTGTTCTGACGTGTTTGAGTGATGGAAATGATTTGGCAAATGCTCTGAAATAACTGGCAAAACGACTGAAAACTCATATGTCGTTTTGTATAGCAGATTGCATGCCATTTTTCAGCTGCCTACTTGATGGAAAAACGAAGTTTGACGGGACCACTTGTATTTTATGTTATTTTTACTAAACAACAAACTAGAACTTTAGATTAGTTTATTGCCCGTCCATTAGTGCCAGTAAAGCTAAAAGCCGCTGTTCATTTGTGCATTTCTGTCGATGTTTGTAGTTATAACTGTAAATATTCATATCAGTTCTGGACAAACATTTGAAAAGGGCCCAAGAGGTATTGAGCCTTTTTTTAGAAACGTTGCTGTTGAGCCCTTCTTAGCCCGCCCACGCAAACTAACACCACTACCAGAAAGATTGGCGTTAGCTCTTCCTGATAATGGTATTGGTGAGCGTGATCGATTTGAATTGGGCTCTACAGCGTCTTGCAAAGCCAATGTTTATCAATGTGCCCTTTTGAAATGTTTGTCCAGAGTTTACAAAATTTTCGCAGCATAACTCTACATTTAATCGACAATCGGGTGTGGAAAAAATGCAAAAAATCTACCTTCCCAAAAAGCTCTCAGTTGATAACTGTGATATGTTTATAAGAACACTGAGGTGAGAAGAAGGCATCTTTTCAGTTGGGATGTAATCCCACAAAGAAGAAAAAGAAGAAGCAGAAGGATGAGGACTAACAGTAGAAAAAGTAGTTTTTTCTTTTTAATCTTTCATGAAAAAAAAATTATGATCAGTTTGACCCACTTCCTTGTAGTTATTTTAACAAATATGACGCACCTTATAGCACAAAGGACACGTTTTAATATTCTTTTCAAATTTTGTAAAATATTTTATCTAAGAAAATTATTCCGTTTTTGTCAACTGAAAATTACCGATCGTGTTGATAAAAATGGAACATACCTGTATTGAATGCTGAGGAGGAGGAAACTTCTTGTCCTGATAACCACGAGGATGACTTACTGCTAATAGACTCGACACCTACAGTAGCAACAAGTTCATCATATCATCCACAATCGTCTACGTCGGCGGGTCATGCTGATAATCCCGACCTGGGACTAAATTTGCCTTCAAACCTTTTTGAATTGTTAGGATCCAGATTGAGGGAGAAAAATCTGTTTTATTTTTATTAGGTTCAGTTTTGCATAGAAATATACACAGTTATTGAAGGTGTAAGCAATACTGTTGTCTGAGCTAAACAATCCGCTGGTACTATGCCTAAATGCAAACTGTGAGTGTTAAAAATGTTGTGTAAGCTTGAGTGAAAACTAGTGAATTCATTTTTGAAATCGTACAGCATTACAATAATTGGTTTTTGCTCATAAAACCGTTTATTGTTGAATAACGTGCTTATATATGCATACGTTTAGGCGTATTATGCAGAATTTCATTTTGCAATCAAATGAAGTAAGTTGTAAGAATGTTGACATCATTTTCAGATTAAGGAGACCCAAATTTAGTAGATAAGGAAATGTTTTATTCTAGAATATGGTATATTATACAGTGACCAATTTCGCCCCAATGTGTCATTTTTAATTTTTAATATTTAAACTAATTTCATGAAATATTTAATTATATCTCATACAAAATCGATTACATAAACTGATAGAGATTAATGAAGTACTGATTTTGTCGAAAAAAAAATTTACAATATTTGAATTCCAAAGGATAACATGACAATAAGTTGTAAGATAGTGATTAATTTGCCCCCGGATTACGGTTACTAAAAAGTATTATGAAACTTATATTCCATTTTATTTTCCTCAATTTTAAATTCTAATTTACATTGTTAGCAAAAGCATAATAAGGTGATGTTGAAAAAAGCAGAAGATAATGTAGCTGAAAATAAACTCTTCTGTTATCTAATGGAATTGTAGATCTCCGTGAACAATTCGTTTTGAAAATGTATATTTTTGATATTTGTGAAAATGCTTAAATATCCAATAACAATTAAAAGGCACTTTTTGTGAAGAAATGAAGTTGCGCTGTTCATATGTATATGAGAAATAAAGCAAAGATGATATAGCCATCACACTAGCAAAGAATTTGATGGAAATAAGTGAAAAGTTCGTTAGTCTGTTAGATTTTAAATTCATTATAGTTAATATGAAACAAAGAACCTACAAGGGATCTCCATGAACCACGTGGTTATATTTTGGTATTCTCCACCCCTTTTCCCCTTGTGGTCAACTCTTCAATTTTTTATTATTATTTACGTGAACCGTAACATTTGAACAGACCCCCCCCCTTAAGATGAACACGCAATTTATGAACGGGTATGGTAAAGGTGTTGGTTCATCAACTACTATATTTCTGGAGAGATAGTTGGAGGATTGTAGTATCAACTAAAATCCTCTTATTTCAACCATTATATCAAATATTCCATAATTTGCGATTACTTATACAATGGGGAGGGTACAAAAAGCGGAGAGGGAGTCCATGCAAATCTAAGAACAACTCATCATATTGAATTTCAAGTTTAAAAACATAATATGGCACATGAATTCTGCTGTCCTGAATATAAGACACTGTGTCGGGTTATTGATTAGATTAGATTTTTCATTTAAAAAAAAATGCAAAATGTTCAAGTATATTTTAAAAATGACCTGGGGCAGACACGAACATTTCGAAAACGCCATCATTTATGTTTATGTGCATTCAGATCGACTTTTTTGTCGAACTGTGTTATCATAATTTGAAACGATCATAATTTGAAACGAAACGATAAGCTAATCAGGATTGAAAACTAAAAAATATATTCTATCCAACTAACTATAATAAAAATAATTGCCTACTCGGTTGGTTATTCAAAATATCTCAATAATGTATTCCAGCTACGGCTACGGAGAATCCTAAATTGAACCAGAATAGGACTCATCAGTGCGCAACGAAACATTTGCCCACTCCAAACAGCGTTTCAACGTGCGGCGGTGGTATTATTAAGAAAATTCATCTCATCCTAAGCCGAATTCTCGTGTCTACGGTGCGTCTCAATACCTATGTGTTCACGTAGGTAAACCTCTTCCAGTTCGTCATCTAGATTTGGGTGGGCGTCGTCCACCTCGCTCCCGGTCCTGGCCATATCCGGAGGAGGGCCAAAATGAAACTTTTGGGTGGGAAACGCTGATGTGCCTCGCCAACTGAAAGTGGGATGAGCAGCATCGTCGTTGTTTATCCAAAGGCGAACGGTTTGCGGTTTCTCGAAAGTGAGACCAAATGTGGCGTGGGTGGTGTGGTGGCCGCCTGGGTTGGTCATCTCCGAACTGCTTGGCCGGCTTGGAGCAATTTTCTGTACTATTTTGCACGAACACACCGCGTGAGACCCATTGGGCCGGGAAGTATCGGGGGAAAGGATGCATTAAATAAAACCGAGAAAGCTGAGTACGATAAGGGGTTTCACTTGGCCGCACTGAAGGTTTCAGGGCGGTGGAATTATGTGCAATGGGGTCAAAATTTGGCGTTTCCTTAAACTGAGAGAAGCCTAGATAAAGTATTGGATCATACTCGATGCGGCCTGAGTTTAAATTCCTGTCGTTTTTTATTCCGGTTAAGAAATTGTATTAGTTATAAAATTTGTATAGCAATCTCATTTTTTACAGCGATTTACAGTGAAAGGTCACCACAGGAATCTCCAAATGGCTCTTCACAGGAAAATGTTAGACGTTTAATAGCCTTGTGCATTGACATGGGCGTCTAACTGGACGTTAGGACGAACATCCTTTTGATATAGCCGTAGTAAAAGAGTAATTCGTGTAACTCACAGAAGTAGATAGAAATATAGCACGGCGATCACTCCATGATACAGAATTGCACTGACGCCCTTACGTTTCCTCTTATCGCTCTTATTCCCTGGACCTTTTGTACCATTTATACTCTTTGCTGCTTTCCTCTACCTACATTTGCATCTTGATTTAGATAATCCTAAATGACAGACTGGTGATCTTACTTACCGAAAGACTGACGAAGAAACAAAGTCTGTGATCTTCTTCTAACGAACAACTTAGTTGAGCTACGAACCTTGACAGTAGTCAATTGCCATTTATTTTCAAGATCAACTTCAATGCTTGGAGAGCCAACCTCCTGGTTGATGCTACTGTGTTCAGTACCTTGTCGTTTACAGCAGCTCCGTGCTGTATCAGTTGGCTTGACCGGGTCCTGTATCTCTAGCTTGGCGTTACTGCTTGCATACATCACCATGGGATCACGAAGGTGATTACTTAGACGGGCAAAGATAGCGGCTAAGGGACCCACTAAAATGGATATTTGCCGATACAATGGAGTTCAACACAGCAGGAGTCGAGGACGCGAACGCATTCCAGAAAAGCGATAAGATGCCACGATCGCCGGTGCATAGCACGGAGAACCTACCGACGCATAACAGCAGCTCGAAGCAATGTGAGACACAAGGACAACAAGGAGGATTAGGGATTCAGAGTCCAGTGTACACAACAAAATCGAGCAACAACGCAGCTCAACGCTCAAGGAGGGCAACAATCTGCAAACTCGAGGTTGGCGGAAGTGAAAAATAAGCTCAATGAACTCCCCAGTTCGTCAAGGACCGGCATAATGTGCATACCGCGATCGAGAGCAAGCTAACAATCATCAAATCCTCTGTCAACGTTGCTTTAACGAGCAGGAATCACTGAGGATGATAGCAGAGCTTGCCGAAAAGGCACCAAAAAGGTTACGGAACAAGCAGCGGCTGACAAGCTTAGGAACGCGAAGGTACGAGGTGCCAAACCTACAAGATGCAAGACAGAGAGTCACCAGCAGAAGAGGTAAGTCCAAAAAAATCAGTACAACGAGCAAGGAAAACATGTGCCGAAATAGGACGGGAAGATGACGGATAGCAAACCGTCGGCAACGCCAAAGATAAAAAAAAGGAACAGAAGGTGAGAGAAAAAGGATGGGACGAAGAAAGCGAAGAGACGCCCGCAGCGTAGGCCAAAGAGCCAACGTAAGCGGCCAAACAACGTACGCGATATTGGAAAGATGAGGACGATCCGAACCTGAGGACTCGTAGAAAACGTGGTTAGAACGCGGCGCACCCAGAAAGGGGTTTGAGCTGAAGAGCGACCCCGAATCAAGAGCTCAGCCTATCAGGAGCTAGTCGCGAAATCTTTGGCGAACAGCACTCAGGAAAACAGTTGTTGGAGTACGAGAGATAACAACCGTGGAAGAGGTGAGTTAGGAGCTGCGTAAGAATGCAGCCTTGGAGAGGATCCTCCTTGATCCGTCATCATAGCAAACTGGTGGAGAAATGCAAGATGAGAATGAGAAAAAAAGGCCACCGATGCGATGCTTCAAGTGCATGGACTTCGGACACCAGGTGGCGAGCTATAGGGGTCCGGACGGAACCGAACAGTGCATGTGGAGAAAGAGGTCACTTTGGGAAAGACTTGCT
>NW_018736078.1:0-9180 GCF_002204515.2 Aedes aegypti
AAAAAGAATTTCTTGTACATCCTCTCAAATAATTTTTGGTGAATTATTGAAATTATTATTATTTTTCGACAGAATTCAACAGAAATTTCTGATAAAATTTGGACAAAAAACACATAGAGAAATAGTGTGACGGTTTTAGAGGATTTACGAGCTGATTTTCTAATGGATTATATGAAGTTCGTTAACGGTTTTCCAAATTGATTGGTGTTCGGACTAAATGTTTTTTTTTGGCCTAGTAACGATTAGACAAGGACTCTAACAATTCTAATCTTTCCGATGCAATTTTGATATAGATGTTTCATCATATAGAAGTCCCAATATAACGAAAAATAATGCAAATAAATTGTTTTTCGGAAAGCTAGTAGAACGTTTTCCTCAAATCATTAGAAAGCAATAATTGGTCCATTCTAACTAAACACCGACCAATCAGCTGCACTTACACAAGAACCAGATGAACGCTTGAGATTAAAATACACTCTTAGTGTATAAGTAGTGATCTCCTATTTAAGGCAACAATTGCGCCTACCACGTCAGAAACATTTAAAACTCGCCCACAGTAGACCGGATATACCCCTGCATCTACGTCAGTTCATGTGCGAAGGTATAGGGATAAAGTAATTTTATGGCAGAGAGGCTTGCTGTTGGTTAGCAGACTGCATATGTATCCGGCGTAAGGAAAGGCGTGCTAAAATGATGGAAGAATGGAAGCGTAGAGAAACAGTTTCTTGTTCGTCTCTGGTTCTAGCGTTTGCTAATGAAAAGCTAATGGTAGATAGAAGCAAGCGTAAGATACAACTACAAAGTTCGAGGAAAGGGACAGGCCTGGGATTGAACCCATGACCATCTGCTTGTGAAACAGATGCGGTAGAACACCTACCCACAGCGTTTTTTTGCCGATTTCGTTATCCATTGATTTTAGTAAAAAAGTTTGTTCAGAGAAGTTTTTTGATTTGTAAAAGCGTTTCTTTTGGCACAAATGTTAGAAAAAAAGTGATTTTCAAATTTTGATTTCAGGGGCCATTTTGAGATAAAGTTACATATCTTGTAAAGTAAAAGAGATAAATATTTGGTGTCTTCGACAAAGTGTCTTGAATTAATATGTGCTACAACTTTGCCGAAAACATCACCCGTCTGTCTCAAACAGGTAAAAATATAATATGTTTTATCTCACTTTTAGGTGATTTAATAACCTGGCCGCTGCTGCCAAAAGAAGCGCTTATACAAATCAAGAAACTTCTTTGAACAAACTTTTTAGACGCTATTTCAATCACGAAACTGGCAAAAAATCGCTGTGCAACCCCGTCGATTGTGTTTGTTGAAGAATTGGCGTTGGTTGTTTGAACCATTTTTTTGAATATTCTCAGCATTAATAAAAAAAGAAATTTCAGACAGGAATAAAGAAAATATCGAATGTATTCTCAGGATTCCTTTTTTTTACCCAATATGGTTGAATGAATATTGAATAAAAAAAAACAAGAAATCCTGAAATACATTCGATATTTTTTTTTATTCCTAGCTATATCTATACTATCAAAATTTGGTTTTCAGCTACCCCTACATAAATTCGTTCAGTAATTTGACCTAAGATTATTCATTGGAAATGATTCAAAATTAATCCAAGATTGTTTTAGAAATGTCTTCAAAAATCCAAAAGGTTATCGGTGATATTAGCCGGAACTCTAATTATCATCGAATCAAGATTCTGTATTTCACGTAAAGAAACATTTGAAAAATCAATGTTTGCATGAAAGATATATCCTAGAAATATGCAAATATTATTCAAAAATTATACTAATGCGAAAGAGCTTTCCATGATCAGTAACTTTGCTCAAAAATAAGATTCTTACATCACTCTGCTAATATACCAATTCAAAACTGATGAAAAAGCCTAATTTCACAAACAACAAAAGCTGAAATTAAGCTTTCATATTGGCAAACAGTTCATATGCAATAGAACTGTTCTAATACAATGTATTAAATTTTGATGACAAAAATATATGCTATGGGAGTATGAATGAGTGTCTGTTTTACCCACCATGTTCATTATGACCGTTATCTCCCTAATTTAATAATTTAATAGTTAGAGTGCAGTTGAGAATCACTGTCCAAATAACTGATATATATGGACATTGACATTGATTTTAACAACTTAGTTGAATTTTTGTTAACATCTGAATACTGAAAAAAACGTACGGAAGCACGGAAAAAGTATCATAAGAACGCTTCACATTTTATTCAAGATTATTAAGAGTGATTAAGGTGAATCGAACCCATACCTTAATTTCTATGACCATTCAGACGATCAAGTTGAAAACTTGATTGCTCGCTGTTGGTGACCAATGGATAATGTTTTTAACTGAAATCGAATCTTCGATTCATCTTTACCTTAAGCGTCCGTCATGTGAATTAAAAGCGGTATCTACATTAGAATAAAATATCTGAATGCTTGAGAGCTTGGAGTAACTTATCCCCATGACATAAACTTATATGTAGTTTACAAAAGAAGGAAACATCAACCAGCATTTTTTGGTTTTCGCAAATCCGAGGTGCGTGCAGATCTTCAACTATTCTGGCGTATCCAATGCTCTCTATACCCGTGTGTCTACAAAAGCGTTTCAGACATGAACAGAGTGACAAGAATAAATCAAACAGCTCGAATTTGTAAACATCGCTAAATGGGTTTTACTGTTCGTAACACGCTATGAATTGTGATTTATGGCAGCTGTGCCATGTTTCGCGTTAGAACAAAAGAAATAAAACATGTAGGTCCTGCAGAGAGCGTTGGGAAACTCTGTGGAATGCCAATGGTATCTGTAAACATTGTTTGTCAAAATTTAAATTGTTCATTTGATATTGATTACCCCTCAGGGTCATTTTACATGACCTACATTAGGTATACTTAGTATAATCTTATATCTCTTAATAATTAATTTGTATTTGTATTTATATAATATGTGTTGCCGGCGCGCATCCCACTGTACTGGCAACGCTTTTGGATGCACTACCACAAGAAGACATAGTTGTACCTAAATGGAATCTACTGATAGGGAAGCTGTCAGATATGATGATAAGCGAGATGGAAAGGAGTAAAAGGATGAGGAGTTGAATGAAAAGAAAACCTAAAAACTAGATATACAATGAATTGTGAGCTTATTGAATTCGCTATTATTGAAGTTAAAGCTAAAGTTAGTTGCTGATAAATCTTAAATCTAATGTTAGTCGTTGTTAAAACTTAAATCTACTTGAGAGTACGGTAAGAAGTGAAGTTATTAATAACATACAGTATAATATAAGCTAAAACAGTTTTCCCGATAGTGTGCCCCACCCGAACGAACAGTATCTCGAAGTTGGCGTCTTGATTAGTCGAATACATTGAACATAAAATTAAATAAAACGTTGGTAAGTTGCTGAAAATCAGGAAGACTAGTGGAGAATCAAATAACATGCAAAAGGTGTAAAACTTTGAATACAAATGCTATAAATTAGAATCTCTATGACCTTTAGGTACCGTCACGCAACAATTACCGGCAGCAATATTATGACTGCCATGCTAGGAGCGCAGTAAATGTGAGTAGCAATTAAAGTAAGATATTTTAAGGCAAATCAATATCTCTAACCATTCTAACAGGAATTTTGTAATCCCCCGGCTTAAATAAAATTGGATTAAAAATACAGAAACTGCTCTTGTTGCACGGTGTGCCAACAAATTACAAAATTCATTTAATTCGATCATTTCGAATATGTCAAGCCGCAACAAATCGGACACGAACGGTGGGTCAAAAGGGGACCGGTCGGCCAAAGGAAGTAGTAGAGGTGATATCGGAACTCCCATCGGAACCCAAAACGTTCCAGTGGTGACAATCACAACGGCAGGAGTTGGGCAGATCTTCCCAGGACAGTCGTGTAAGTCTTGTTCTGGGCCTGACACAGAAGCTATGGTTCAGTGCGACCTCTGCCATGAGTGGCATCATTTCTCATGTGTGGGAGTTACTGAAGACGTTGAGAACATGAGCTGGTGTTGTCCCAAATGCGCGTCTGCAACCGGGGTCCAGCAAACAACTTCAACAGGCATTCAGCAGTTTCCATCAACGAGTAGTGCCATCGGTCAGGTCAACCAGCTTCGTCAGGCTTCGGAGCCAAAACTTCCTTCGAACACGTTGAGAGTGACCACTAGGAGTGCCGCACGAAAGGAAATCAATCCACAAATACTACCATCGCCGGTGACCGCAGCAGAAGATTCCACAGCTCTACAAAGGCCAGACAATCCGGCAGACAGCAGACGATCAGAAATAAACTTCCTCGGGGACAGCGAAATCCAACCGATCTCAAAGATCGCTGATGTTACAGCTTCAAAAGCTAGAAGAAGAAAACGCACTTCAACGTGAGTACATACAAAAAAAGTACACCATTCTCGAGCGTATGAGCAGCCCTTCCGGATCGTCGTGCGACGGAGGATCCAGTCGGGTAGAAAGCTGGATCAAGAAGACGAACACCTTGCTGGAAGAAGGAAAGCTGAATACAAAATACTCCGCCTCGGTCAACAGTTCCCAGCAAGCCGCACAGTCGCCTCTTTCGAACTTGTCCGTACATCAGTCAACGTCTCTCCAGAACAGCCTAGCAGTAGCCCCTAGATGGACCCCCAACCATGCTAGTCTTCTCGGAGTTGGTAACTGTTCGTTTGGGAGTCCATTGCAGAATGCCAGGATCTCCGCTTATCATGGTAGTTTAGTTCATCCACCTGCCAATCGCGATACGAAGCAGCCGCCGCTGGTAACCGTGCCTAACGAACAACAAGGTCAATACCGACCATCGATCATTCCCAGAAGCCACGTGTATTCACTGAGTGGTCGCAGTGCAGTACCGCTTTCACCGGGTTTTGTACCGCATGAACATTCAGGCCGATATCAACCGCCAAGCAGTCAACAACTTGCTGCTCGACAAGCTATATCCAGAGATTTGCCCCCGTTTTCAGGCCAACCCGACGAATGGCCAATTTTCTTGTCGACTTTCAACAACACCACGGTGATGTGTGGATTTTCAGACGATGAGAACATTATCCGCTTGCAGAAATGCGTTAAAGGGAAGGCATATGAGGCAGTGAAAAGTTTACTCATGCATCCGTCAAACGTACGACGTGTAATCGACACACTGCGCATGCTTTTTGGACAGCCAGAGTCGATTGTTCATTCCCTGATCACCAAAATCAACAGCCTGCCACCGATGAAGGAGGACAAGATCGAGACTATAGTGGAATTCGCCGTCAACGTACGGAATTTCTGTGCGACAGTCGACGCATGCGGATTAGAGGAACATTTGTACAATATTTCGCTGCTACATCAGCTCGTCGCTAAGCTCCCGCCATCTATCAAGCTAGATTGGGCACGTTATCGACAAACCCTCCCTACGGCCGAACCTTGCATCTTTTGGAGATTGGGTTTATTCACTAGCTGAAGCAGCAAGCACGATCGTGACTCCACCTGCTGCTCTAGATGCAAAGTCAAACCGAAACGATTCCCGCGGCGGCAAGAAAGGAAATGCTTTCGTTAACGCACACTCTGAGTTATCAGCCGCTCCCACAACGTTTCATTCAGCTAAACCAGCAGCAAGTCGAGTGGAGAACGATAGGTGTCCTATATGTAACGGTGGTTGTAAAGCAGTCGATAAATGCAAGCGTTTCCACGAACTCTCCAGAGACTCGAGATGGGCGGCAGTGAGAGAAAGTGGACTGTGCCGTAGATGTCTCCGTCTTCACAAAGGTGTCTGTAAGGCGAAACCGTGTGGTAAGGATGGATGTGAACTTAAACACCATCAACTGCTTCACAATGACAAGAAAGTCGGCGCAGGTTTGAATACACATGCACCTCGATTGTCCGAACCTGGAAACGGCACGCAAACACACGACTGCAACGTCCATCGTACGACCTCCAGTTCCGTGCTATTTCGATATCTGCCGGTGATACTTCACGGGAAGAATCGTACGGTCCAAACGTACGCTTTCTTCGACGAAGGATCAGAGCTGACTTTGTTAGACGAGGAGTTGGCTGAAGAGTTGCAGCTCGAAGGAGGCCTTCTACCACTATGTCTTCGATGGACTGGAGGAGCGGAACGGAACGAAACAAGTTCTCGAATCGTCAATCTGGAAGTGGCAGGAGTCCACAACCAAAACAAACGGTTCCCTCTCAGATCCGTCAGAACTGTTAAGGAACTTCTACTACCACTTCAAAACCCTAGATGCTACTGAATTGAAGCAGCTCTATCCTCATCTAAAAGGGCTACCAATCCAATCATACCGTGGAGCACGACCGAGGATTCTTATCGGCATGAAGCATGTTTCCATCGGAGTGGTTCTGAAATGCAAAGAGGGCAACTTCGAGGACCCTATTGCAGTGAAAACCCGTATTGGTTGGACAGTATGTGGAAAGTTGAGCCGTGACACAGAGGACGCTGCACAGTGTATGGTCCACATGTGCTCCGAAGCGCAGGACTCTGATGACCAGTTGCATCTGGCTATGAAAGCATATTTCGCCCTAGACAGTCTCGGTGTCGCGAAACCAAACCTTCTCCTGTCCTCCGAAGATCAGCGTGCTAAAAATTTGCTTGAATCGACGACCAAATTCCTCGGCAACCGCTACGAAGTAGGACTACTGTGGAGACATGACAACATCCGCTTACCCGATAATCGTGCGATGGCTCTGCGCCGTCATCAGCAGCTGCAAAAGAGATTAGAGCGAGATGAGACAAATTTATCGGAAATCCTCCACGAGAAACTCGCCGACTATGTGGAGAAAGGCTACGCAAGAAAGCTTACACAAGAGGAACTCGATATGCCACATTCCCGCATCTGGTATTTGCCCATATTCCCGGTTACAAACCCCAACAAACCGGGTAAAACCAGACTTGTGTGGGATGCAGCAGCTAAAACCTTTGGCGTTTCGCTGAATTCAGCTTTGTTGAAAGGTCCTGACCTACTTTGCTCGCTGTTGACCATTCTCCTTCAATTTCGTCAGGGACGCTTTGGAATTTCTGGAGACATCCGCGAGATGTTCCATCAGATCCTGATGCGAACCGAAGATCAGCAATGTCAGAGATTCTTTTGGACCGACAAGGACGGAGAGCTAGCTGTCTACGTTTTGCAAGTCATGAGTTTTGGTGCCAGCTGTTCCCCATGTTGCGCGCAATTCGTTAAGAATTTAAATGCGGAGCGATTCCACACGAGCCATCCAACCGCAGTGGAGGCAATAACGAAACGCCACTATGTTGATGATATGTTGGCAAGCGTCGACGAAGAAAACGAGGCGATACGGCTAGCTGAGGAAGTGAAATACGTACATTCACAGGGCGGATTTGAGATTCGCAATTGGATGTGCAACTCCAAAGCCGTTCTCATGGCTTTACAGCAACGAGATGTAGTGGAAAAGGACATGGACCTCTCGTCGGAAATGGCCGTCGAAAAGGTCCTCGGAATGTGGTGGAGCACTGAGACGGACGAGTTCATGTTCAAAGTAGGATGGAACCGCTACGATTCACTTCTGTTGACGGGCCAACGACCGCCTACCAAACGGAGATGCTGAGAGTCTTGAATGACGATATTCGACCCGTTGGGGCTCGTCGCACACTTCCTGATATTCTTAAAAATACTGCTTCAAGAAGTTTGGCGGTCCAAAATTCAGTGGGACGAAAAGATCACGGGAGACTTGTACAGAAAATGGGTACTCTGGACCAGCGTTCTTCCTCAGGTAGAAACTGTTCGCATTCCACGCTGCTACAGCTCTTCGATGGTAGTTAAACAGCTGTACTGACATTCAACTCCACACGTTCGTTGATGCGAGCGAAAACGGGTTTGCTGCGATAGCTTTTTCTCCGATTCGACTGCAACGGTACAACGAAATGCTCCATTGTTGCCTCCAAGGCACGAGTGGCTCCACTAAAGTTCATTTCAATACCCCCGAATTGGAGCTACAAGGTGCTGTGCTTGGTGCAAGGCTTTCGCAGACCATCATCACTTCTCTCTCTCTGCGAATTACTCGTCGGGTGTACTGGACAGATTCCCGAGACGTGCTACACTGGATAAACTCCGACCACCCGTCGCTACTCACAATTCGTAGCTTTTCGAGTAAGTGAGATCCTCGAAACATCAGAACCAGATGAGTGGCGATGGGTTCCCACAAGGCTCAAACCCAGCCGACGACGGAAACAAAGTGGGACGGTGTGCCGGATCTTACATCGGAGAGTAGATGGTTTCACCGGTCCTGATTTCCTATGGTGTTCGGAAACGAAATGGCCTGAAACCCCTCCCCTGCGCACACCAGCTACAACTGAACTTCGACCGCATTTGCTAGTTCATCGTTTCAGTCCCGAACAGTTCACCTATTAACGTGAACAAATTCTCAAAATGGAAACGACTACGGAACTGCATTGCCTTCGTTTATCGCTACCTGGCCAACTTGCGACTTAAAGCGAAACGGAAGCCGATTCACACTGGACCGCTGATGATGTCAGAGCTAAAGTTAGCTGAAACTTTTCTGTTCCGCGTAGCTCAACGAGAGGGATTTCCCGATGAAGTAGCTGCTCTGGAACAAGCGCAATCAACTGCCTCCATAAAACTTCTTCCAAAGTCTAGTTCGATCTACCAGCTTAGCCCATGGTTAGATGAACAAGGTCTTTTGAGAATGAAGAGCAGGATCGGTGCGTGCAAATACGCTGCAGATGAAGCCAAACAGCCAATAATTCTGCCCCGAGATCACCACATCCACCGCACTGGTTATCATGCAATATCACCACAAATACCACCACTGCAATCACGAAACCGTCGTGAACGAAATCAGGCAAAGGTTCCACATTCCTCGTATTCGTGTCGGCTTTGCGAAAGCTCGTAGAACCTGCCAACGATGTAAGAACGAGGCTGCAGTTCCCCGCCCACCTATTATGGCAGACCTTCCGGCGGGGAGACTCGCAGCGTTCCAACACCCCTTCACATACGCAGGCGTAGACTATTTCGGCCCTATGGAGGTTGGTCGTGGGTAGACGGGTGGAAAAAACGCTGGGGTATGTTAATTACCTGTCTGACCGTCCGTGCCATTCATATTGAGCTAGTTCACTCTCTGAGCACAAATTCGTGCATAATGGGCCTGAGAAACTTCATCTCACGTAGAGGATCTCCGAGACGAATCTAACAGCGAA
>NW_018736079.1:0-43694 GCF_002204515.2 Aedes aegypti
GAGGAGGATTTAAAGGTGGGGGTGAAAATTCACAGCATAATGAAAGAGAGGCAGAAAAAATAGTCCATTAATGGCATAAAACTTTTAGTAGTTCTGTGACTATTTTTATTTTCTGAGTGTATACTTTGCTCTAAAAAACACATCCATCTTCGTTTTTTGTGTAACAGCTTTCTGCGGCCCATTAGATATTAGATAGGCCTATTCATGGGACAGGTCCATGTTGCATTCGTTTCTATCGGTGGATGACCGGTGATTACCAAGGGTGAAGAGCGACTGTCAATGGAAGTACAATTGAAAGGGTTTATTCAAAAATGTCATAACGCCAAAAATGACCATTTTCGACAAACACTCGCCCTCTCGTAACGCTTTTTTATGCATATCTTTAAATTTTGTATGATCCGTAACATCATGGGACACCACCCACCCAGGTTATGAAATGCTACTGCAGTATGCTATTGACAATTTCTTATCAGAAAATCTTCAGTTAAATTCACAGAATATATGTTTTCTAAGAAACCGATTACGCCTTCATCATTATTTGATCGTTATTTTGTAATTATTGTTTACCTTTTAGAACCAATGCATAGAAGTACTGTCAAGACCTTCCGAATCAGCTGGTTTGAGACGTCTTTGTGAAAAGGCCTATTGCTCAATTGTAACCACCTTTGACAGTTCTTTGATTTCAGCCACAGACAAAAAGGCGTCACACTCTTATGCGGTTGTCCATCGATCATATTTTTAACGACCGATTCGTATATATGCGACCAACATGCGTCTGCAGCGCTCGCGTCATTTTCAATTCGTGTTTGACGATTATCACCTACCCGCCACCTGTGGCCCATCGGCCTAAACAAAGTCATTTTAGCAATTGGGTTTACACGTTTTCGCGCGCATGATTTTTGAATCGCCATATTTTAAATATAGTTCAAACCTGTAGAGTAAAGTGGGGCAAAAGTTCGACCTTAGTGGTATAATCAAAGTTTCCAAGGAAAATAATAGCAGATGAAAACAAAACAAAATACCATACAGCGACCTTCAACATATTTGCTATAACTTTGCTGAACAAACTTGTGTCAAAATAATTTACCCATTTTTAGTTATAACGGTTTCCAAAAATTGAATTGTCTTAACGAACTTTTGCCCACCGGTGGGGCAAAGTTCGAATCTAGTGTGGGGCAGAAAGTTCGTTGGCTAAACACAAATAATATCAATACTTTTATGCCAGGCATACTTTTAATACCAGCCGTAAACTTATGTTTGCCGAAAAATACACACTAAATTTTATCAAAAAATGCCAAACAGGGTTAATTGTATACACCCAAAAAATAGCAGTTTTTTCGCAAACTAAGTGAAAATGTAAAATTTTTGTGACATTTTTCGCACGATCAGGAAGTTTTGCTAAATTTGAAGATAATATGTAGATTTCAAGAAAATTTAAAAAAAAATTCCGTGGGGTTTATACATGGGTCGAACTTTTGCCCCGCGATTCGAACTTTTGCCCCGCTATGGCAAAAATTGATTCCAACTATTTATGGAGAAACATAATACACCGTCAAAGCATCTCTTATGATATGCCTAAAAACGCCCTACATAAAATATTGAAAAATATTTAATCTTCATTTGGTTCCATGCATCGAAAGTTTTGACCAAATATTACAATATTTACGTCGAAAACAACAAATAGCCATAACTTTTCCAAATCTCAATCGATTTTTATGATATTTGGAGTGAAAGTCTCTTAACTTGAATAACATTCGACCACTATAACACATTTCTAAGTTTTGATTTTATTTGAGCTAGAAATCTTAAAAAGAACTCTTGCCCACTCGAACTTTTGCCCCACTTTACTCTATTAGTCCGATGTTCCATAGTTCGATATCGACTCATGAAACCATACTTGAAACAAATAATAATAATTACTATGTTTAGTCCTTAATCTACTAAACACCTTTGCCGAAACACCATCTTGCTGAAATATCGTTATCCTGAGAACATTTGCGATCAAAATAACCATCTGTTGGTAGACATTTCAAGTTGGGTGGCTTATTACTTGCCTAGACTCTTGACCTATTCAACACTTTTGTCGAAGACGTCAACTTTTAATAGGTAACCTGGATCCTGAGATATCCGTGTTCGAAAAATGTCATGCTCATAGCGCCATCTATTGAAAGAATTTCGAATCAAAAAGATCATCCCATGGTAGCCCTTGAAACTACTGAACAACTTTGCCGAAAACACATCTTTCTAAAAAAATCAGGATCCTGAGATATTCGTGGATAAAATATTGCTATCTCACTAGCCGCCATCTTGTGGCAGTTTTCTTGTTAGGTAGCTTATCATATATTAGTCCTTGACCTACTAAACAACTTTGTCGAAGACATCATCTTTCTAGGTAATCACGGATCTTGAGTTATCGGTGTTTGAAAAATTAAATGCTCACTAGCACCATCTGGTGGCAGAATTTTGAAACAAGCAGCCTATCACATGTTAGCCCTTACCCTACTGAACAACTTTGCCCGAAGTATACCATCTTGCTAAAAAATCTAGATCCTGAGATATTTGTGTTCGAGATGTTGCATTGCGAAATGGTCCACTACATCGGTTCCCCGGGGCACAATCCGATGGCCACAGAGAAGATGAGGATGTTTCCAACAAGTGTTTTTTGTCTCCACTGACCAATTGGTACCGTTGGACTGAAGAAATTTTGCCGAAGACATATCCATATTCTATCTAGCCTAGCTTTGGATGTATCTATCAAAATTGTCCGCGTGCGACCGCTCGTGTGCACGGGCCCTGTAAAAGAAAAGTTACACGAGCGGTCGCACTGGTGTACTGAGTACACGCCTAAAAACTTAGCTAAAAAACACGATGTTTTCGAATACTTATCGTTGATTTTTTCGGAAAATTTCTTCTCTACAAGCACAGAGGAAGAGTAGATCTTGAATAGGACCAACACCGCGGATCAATTTGAAGGATTTTTCAAACGTGTTTTTCGACTTTTCACAAGTGCGTGTACCAGTACCTAGGGCGACCGACGGTGGGTAAGGCTCTTTGCGCAGGAGTTCGTAGCAATGAAACAAACATTGTTTTAAAGGCCGGACAGTTTTCGACACTGTCCGCTGCCATTATTAAAGCAACAGAAAATGAAACCAGTGGCAGTGCAACAAATTATGTACACTGCTAGACGTGGTTACTCACCCCCGTAGTTATTTCAATAACAAGCAACGACCAATACGTAGTGGTAATTTGAAAACCAGATATGAAAAAACCGCAATATTACAGAAATGATCGCCATTCATTGGGCTATCGATCATTTCAAACCTTATCCTTACGAAAGAAAGTTCATATCAGAACAGATCATCGTCCGCCTTGTGTACCTTTTTGGCATGAAGGAACCTACCAAAAAATTAACACAAATGCGACTAGATCTGGAAGATTACGACTTTGAAATACAGCATATAAAAGGAAGCGACAATGTGGGTGCAGACGCACTATCCAGAATAGTTTACGTCTGAAGATTTGAAAAAACAAAACGATTCTCATGGTTCATACTAGAGCCACGACAAAAAACAAAATGAAATTGACGACCAATGTGATGTTATCTAAGAGAAGACTGATCACCTTCTTGTTTATGAAACAGAACGCATAGAGGAAACCAGGAAGTTAAAGAAAATGAAGATAAGCGTGCAACGATAACATGATATCAATTGACATATTAAGTCATAATGGTTAAACCGGTTGTAAGATTAGAAAAAGATATCATTTCACGAAAATGAAAGTCAGACGCTAGAGTTTGCTCTTTCAGAGATGAATGAAAATATTAAAAAATGATAAATTGCTATGTCGACAAACAGTGAAATTTTTAAAAATATACAACTACAACATTTCAAACGGATAGCCCTAAATGCCATCCATCAATTCGAATTGATACTTTACCGTCCTCCTAAAGAATTGACGAATTTTAAGGAGATTGAAAACATTTTATACGATTTCCATATGACTCCTACTGGTGGTCATATCGGAGAAAACCGACTTTATCTTAAACTCAGAGACCTTTACTATTGGAAAGGCATGAGAACATCTATTAAAAAATTTGTAAAATCCTGCAAACTATGTAAAATTAATAAGGTAACGAGAAAAACGAAAGAAGCGTCCGTGGTAACAACAACACCTGTCAAAGCTTTTGAAATTATATCAATTGACACGGTAGGTCCGTTACCACGAACAGCGAAGAATAATCGTTATTGTATTACAATACAATGCGATTTGACCAAATACATTGTATTGGTGCCGATGGAGAATAAGGAAGCAGAAACTATAGCACGCACCTTAGTGCAAAATTTTATTTTAAATTACGGATCATTTTTGGAACTAAGATCTGACCAAGGTACGGAGTTCAACAACGAAGTACTAAGGAAGATCAGCAAAATTCTCAATTTTAAACAAAAATTCTCGGACGGCCTACCATCCACAGTCAATAGGAGCTTTGGAGAGAAATCATAGGTGTCTAAATGAATACCTAAAGGAATTTCACCAATGTTCACCATAATGACTGGGATTGAATGGGTTAAATTTTATGAATTCAGTTTAACACCAACTCCACATGCCGATACCGAATACACTCCATACGAGCTTGTATTCGGTAGAAAAAGCTAAATTGCCCCAAGATATGTTAAATTTCTTTGATGAGTATCTTGCAGAATTAAAATTTAAATTACAAAAATCCGGCGAAATAGCTCGCAATAATTTGATTGAACAAAAATAAAAAGGACAAATGAGTTAAATAAAAATCTAAAATCCAATTAATGTTGAAATAGGAAGATTTAGTTTATGTTACAAACGAAAATAGAAAAAAATTAGAACCGTTTTAATTTAGGCCTTTCAAAATTTAAAAAGTTAGAAGATATGAATTGCACAGTTGTAAACGTAGATAATAAAAAGAATGAAAATTCATAAAAATCGAATAATCAAAATATAATGTTTATATTTGTTTTCAAATTGTATAGATTTTAACAACCAAAATTGACACAAAAAAAATGTAAAAAAAAAATTATTATAAAAAAATTGGGTAAAGATTTTTGGACTGCAAGCAAAAAGAATGTTAACAACATTCTCTCCCAAAAAAAGGGGGGATGGTGTGGTGCAACAATCAAAGGACGTGCCCATGCAAATTTAATTAATCCGGTGCTCACTTGGAGCATCGACGAAATTGTTTTTGATTACACACGCGAAATGTCCAGCCGAACTGTAGGCACCTGTTGGTGACTGTTCGGTGGCATTTCGCGCGGTGCCAATCATCCAAAGGTCTTGGCCATAAGGTCTAGGCAAATTCGTAAATGTATCATCATTGTGATAGTAATGACTGGTGACAATGTGTGATAATAAAGCGCCTTCTGCACCAGCAGGAGGTCAGTTCCATCAGGTCTTCGGACAATGCCAACTAATTCATCAGTGGTTCCAGCATATTTCAGGCTTGTCAAGCTTGTTTTAATTCCCTTCACCCTCCTTTGAGTGTGCATAATTTGTGCATGACCGCCAAGTTGTGTTTCAACAGAAACACCCAAAGTTCCAAAAACTTTGGTTCCAAATTAAGAAAAAAGTTGATGATTATACCTGATACCTTGATACCTTGATGGCTACAGCGTAGCATCACGCCATTGCCGGGGCGTATTGTAGAGCTCCATCTTCGTCGGTCTTAGGCGAAACTTCTCCAGTTGCCCCGAACATTTAGAGTCCCCAGGTCCTCTTCCACTGCCGTACAGCCAGCGTATTTGTGGTCTTCCCCGAAGCCGCCGACCTCTACCTGGTTCCCCTGCTGAATATTATTTTCGCAATTCTTTCTTCCGACATTCGCACTAAGTGACCAGTCCACTGAAGTCTGCCGTATTTTACACGCTTGATAATATTCGCATCTTTGTACACTTGATATAACTCGTGATTCATGCGTCTGCGCCACACACCATTTTCGAGTTTCCCACCGAGTATTGTCCGCAGCATTTTACGCTCGAAAACACCGAGAGCTTTCCGATCTGCCTCTTTCAACGTCCACGCTTCGTGCCCGTAGAGAGTCACCGGAAGAATCAATGTTTTATACAGGGCAAATTTTGTTTCCGTTTGCAAGCTGCGGGACCTAAGCTGGTTACGTAGTCCGTAAAAGGCCCTATTCGCAGCCGCAACACGTCTTTTCACTTCGCGGGAAAGGTCGTTGTCACATGTCACAAGTGTTCCAAGGTAAACAAATTCTTCAACAACTTCAAACACATCCCCATCAAACACTACCTCAGCACCTACACCACCATGCCTGACTCTATCTCTACCTGCAGCCATGTACTTCGTTTTGGTAGAATTAATGGTCAGGCCTATCCTCGCTGTCTCCCTCTTCAGAGGCACGAAGGCCTCTTCCACTGACCCCCGATCGATTCCAATTAGGTCTATATCGTCCGCAAAGCCAAGGAGCATGTGCGACCTTGTGATAATAGTGCCATTTCTCTGCACGCCAGATCTCCTAATAGCACCCTCGAGTGCAATGTTGAACAGTAAATTCGAAAGTGCGTCTCCCTGCTTCAATCCGTCTAACGTCACGAACGAGGTTGACACCTCGTCTGCGATCCGAACACTTGATCGAACCATCCAGCATAGCACGTATCAGCCTAATTAGTTTCACCGAAAACCATTTTCAGACATTATCTGCCAAAGCTCATTTCTTTTCACTGAGTCGTACTCCGCCTTGAAATCAATAATCAGATGGTGAGTCTGCAAGTTATACTCCCGGAATTTGTCTAGGATCATTCGCAAGCTAAACATCTGGTCCGTTGTCGAGCGGCCCTCACGAAAACCAGCTTGGTATTCGCCGACGAAGGACTCCTCGAGCGATCTCAGTCTGTTAAACAGGATGCGCGACAAAATTTTGTACGCCGAATTCAGCAGGGTAATTCCTCTGTAATTGGCACACTCCAGTCTGTGCCCTTTCTTGTAGATAGGGCGGATGAGGCCATCCAACCAGCCGGTGGGCAATTCTTCGTCCTCCCATACCTTCAGAAGTACTCGGTGGATCGACTGGTAAAGCTGCTCGCTTCCGTGCTTGAGAAGCTCGACCGGGATCTCGTCCTTCCCAGCAGCCTTACAGTTTTTCAGCTCGCTGATAGCCTTTTTAACCTCTCCTATGGTCGGTGGGTCCACAGCTTGATCGTCATCATCTATGTTCATCCTGTTCCTCGCTACATTTCATTCTCACCGTTCAACAATTGCTGAAAGTGCTCCTTCCACCTGGCAGCCACCGTCGTTGTATCGGTCAGCAAATTCCCTTCCCGGTCATTACACATGGCGGGCACTCATACGGTATTGTGCCGTGCACCATTGACCGTTGCATAAAATCTCCGCATATCATTCCGGTTCATGCTTTCTTGAGCGTCAGCTACCAAACTTTCTTCGTGCTGCTTTTTCTTTCTGCGGTGGATTCGCTTTTCTTCGGCTCTCGCTGCCCTGTACCGCTCTCTGTTCTGTCGGGTACCGGCCACAATCATACGGCTTCTGGCGACATTCTTCATATCTGTCACCGTCTGGCACTCTTCATGATGATTTATACGCCTATGAATTATGATAGCAATTCCACCACATGCACCATACAAGCGATCATTACGATACATGAAAAAGTACGGATCTTTTTTTAGTTTGGAACCACGTTTCAAATAGGTTATACAATGCGTACAAATTTATCACATCCCATGCTTCAATACTGTTCACCGTAGCTGGAAAAAGCATAACATCGTTGGCGGGATTCGTGCTTCTCCTACATTTATTTTCCCCATTCCCAGCCAGCAACATTGCCGTGTGGTGGGAAGTGGAGATGATCGCTGCTGCCAGTTCCTAAAGCGTTCCCAAGCGCGACTCGTTGTCGCCACCATCTCCACTTTGCACTGACGATGATGGGTTGGTTTGTGCTGTCCGAAAGCAATTCAATTGCTTTTACTGGACGTTATTGCCCGTTATGAATTCAAATCGCCGCGCCGTCACTAGCAAAGGCCCAGGGGGATTGGTCAAGGTAAATCACCAGAAGGATGGCACTTTTTCTTCCACTAATCGCCAATATTTCAGTGATAAGCAAATTTCTTTCCTTGTGGTGTGCATTTATTGGTGTTTGGGTTTATGTAATGAATCGAACCAATCGTTTTGTTTGGCGCTTTATATGGATACAGTATAAATTATGCATGCTTGAGGCGTCTTTATATGCTAATTTATGTAATCCGTTTAAGAAGTTACAAATGTTCAGTAAAGCTGGATGTGAGACGCATTAATTAACACCACTTAATTTAGATTTTTGGTAATCTTATCGCAAACATGATTGAGCATTGTAATCGAATTGTCTTAAAAATACAAAAAAAAAAAAATCTATAAACTGATCATGCTATTGAAAATTTTGCAACTAATAAAATAGTTTTAATGTTTATCTAAAGCTATTCTTCAGTATATTTCATCATTTCAAAGCAATACAATGAACAACACAAAGCTTTACTAGGGATGAGAACTTATTAAGCATGTTTAAAACAAAGGCTTTATAACCCGAAAAACAAATTACACTATTCACAGTCGCCCGTGCAAAACCTGCCATAAGTGCCACTTGAGAAATCTCCCAAGCTCTAGTTTCATGTTTGCCAAACCATGCACTGAAACATTCAACCACATTCAATGGCGGAAATTTCGGTCTGCTGGTGATGTAAAATTGAATTGCAAATTAATACACACCTCTCTTTCGACCTGTTTATGATAATCACACATATGAGGGCTGTGGGAGAAACAAGTCACCGAGGCACTTGTAAATCCATCTGAATCCCATCAACAAAAAGCCAGATCGGAACTTTTAACAGCGGTTTTTAATTTGTATGTTGACCTTGTTATCCGAGAATTTGGAAATTTTACGGACACTGAATCAACATGAGAAATCAACCCATATGTGATGGAATCCCATTATAATGGTTATAATGATTATTTGAATAATTGAAAATGTTATCGGTGATCCTGATATGCTTATGTATTCATATCAAATTTTGTTTACACATTAGACTCTCATTACGCAGTACGCTTCTCGATTTTATATCAATAACATATGAAGCAAAGTATTAAAATTGATGAAGAGTTTTTATTACTATAACCTTGGGACATTTACGACCGATTGTTTTGTTCATACTAAAACAACTTATCCACTTTGTAGAGGTATAACCGTCGTTCAGATTCATCGAAGCAACGAATCGGTATCGTTGAGCAATTGTCTAATGATGAAATGGGCTGAGCAAGCATAGCATGAACACTTGCATCTGGCATAATTTATGGTACCATTGCAAATCTAGTACAGTGTACACGGTTTGACTAGGATTTGACAGCAGTCGAAACATTTGTTTGGCACAAGATAAATTATGATAGATTCCAACAGATGTTTGGACTGCTGTCAGATTCCAGCAAAATATTTTATACTGTGTATTGATAGCTTTATTATTATTATTTCGTCAAAATCTGCAATGCAGTCAACCTCAATTTATGTTTGAGCTTCTTCGTTATTTTGTCTGTTTCAGTGTTGACGACGTTTACTGCGGAAACCAAACATAGTATGTCAATTGGTGAGCTCATTTCATGTTTTTTTTTCAAATGCTATAACTTGCATGAGTTGACCGGATTTCAAGGCAAAAGTAAGGACTTGTCCGGAAGAAGAATCCAGTGGACGGTTATGGCCTTTGAAGGAAGCACCACACTAGACAACGGACCAACATTATGTATTATACAAGCAGAATCAGTCAGACTCAGAATTAGAGTAGACGAATTGGCATGTATCATGGATGATGATTATCTGACCATTAGGGCGGTTCAACATTTAAAAAAGTTTGGAATTATAATCTCCCATATCGTTCTTACTATCCTTACCATAAAAATCGTGTTCTGTGAAATTTTCAGCTTTCTAGGTGCTGATTTAAAGGTGGCCCAAATGTAGGTTTATATGGAAATTACTATGGAGAAATTTGGAAAAACGATCCAAACACTTTGGAACTGGTATGTAAGTACAAAATTATTACCCCATAGTGAAAACTCATTCTTCAAACCATAATAAAGAAGTCTGCCAAAGAGAGCAATTCAATCCGAGGAACAGAAGAAAAGATATTCATGAGTTTATTTACTATTGTTTAGCTTCATATGGGATTATATCCATGAAAAACATCAACAAAAATAAGCTCAAAAGGGTTTTGTTTCTTCAGCAACATGCTTCATTGAAGTTTTAAGAATGAGTTTTCACTATAAGATGATGAGTTTGTGTTTCCATCACAGTACTAAACGTGTTTGGAAAACTTATCAAAATTTCTCCATAGTAATTTCCGTATAAACGTACATTGTCTTTGGGCCACATTTAAATGACCACCGAAAAGGCTGAAAATTTCACAGAACACTACTTTTATGGGAAAGATGGTATAAAATATATGGGAGATTGAATTTTCAAACATTTTCAAATTTTGAATCGCCCTACTGACCATCACTATGTGTATCTACTTGAGACAAGAAAAAGAAAAAGAGAGTGCCTAACCACACTCAGAAATACGGGTGATCACATAATTACTAAATTTTAGTTATTTATGACTATTTTCAATCTGCCTCTTTTTCATTCTGCAGATAATTTTATTCCTATTTATCAATTCGCCTGGGTTGAAGCATTGCCAAAAGCTTCAACTCAGGCGAAATGACATTTGGTGTAGGAATTCATAGCAGAATGAAAAAGAAGCTGATAGAAAATAGTAATTAATGCATAAACCAAGGTGTGTGCATTTTACTCTGTAGCCAGAGTAGAGTAGAGAATTAAACCCGCCATGGCATAAATTTTAGTAATTTTTTGACTATGTTTATTTCTGAGTGCAGATCAGATTCGTTCTACTAGTACTGCCAGAAAAATTTCTGATGGTTGTCAGATAATTTCCATTGTATAATACCGTGATTTTCAACAACGGGTTATCTGGAGAAGGCTATATAATATTAAAATGTTATAATCAGAAAAAAGGACACATGAAATTGCTCCAACGCCTGAAACAATTTTCCCGTAAAACTAAATTATTCAACGTCACTTATGTTTGGGCAAAAATAAATGTTCCTCTTAACCGCTCTTCTTCCAGTCGAAAATTGCTTCGCAGTCCGTGATACTTTCTTCAGCAGTTTCCAATCGTCTTACATTTGAACAGATTACCTGCACTAAGCAGTCCGATGTGGAACCGTGAAATTTGGTGTTGACTTTATAATCTTTGTACTGACTAAATTTAAAATTGTTTTTGTTTTTATTAACGTTCAGGTTTGGATATTTAGATCATTTCTAAATGTAATCACTACAGCATTGTAGTAAAAATATTCCAATTTGAGTTGAATTTCTTACAAAATTATGTAGAAAGTATCATTAAGGTAACGATTTCTTGGACAAGTTATATTTATAAAATTGTATTTGCAAACGTAGCCATTCTCTCGAATTGAGAACTACTTCTGATTTTACAGATGGAATTTCTCTGCTCGCACCTTTTGTTATCTTCGACAACTTCCAGTGTCCGTGTAGGCATAGATGGTATTGGTTGGTAGGTACCATGTATCCGAGTGACGGTTCTTGATTACTTTTCGCCGTCGTCGCTCGTTGATGATGATACTGACTGAAGCATGCCTCTGTCTGTTTTCGGTCGTCGCTCTGATGGTCGGGGTGCAGATTGAATGAAGAGTTAGCTGGAAAGAAAAATAACCGCAATTTTCTTACCGGCAACCTACTGAGAAACAAAACTTAAAGAATGGATCAGCGGAACGTGAAGGTACAAAAAAAACTCATCCGGAGAAAATAAGGTATGAGAAAGAACCACTGACTGCCATCTTGTTCAAGTATGATCATCTATAGTCACTAGTTGAACTGGTGGAGGATATGGCTCAATACATGCGAACCAGATTCCCATGCTGCAGAAGGAATAGTTGTAGATAAAATAAAATGAAGAAATGTGAAGTTGCACTTTTTAAATTTAACGAGAGGCTTAAAGAGCTGTACTCTCAGAGTTTTGAAGATTTGCAGTCAGGGATAGTGTCAGCATATTAAACAGGTACCAATCTTTCCCTTTGCCAGGAACGCTAAATGCGAAATGCATTATTTGCTAAGCTCTGTGCTGCTGATCGTATGAAAACCTATAGTTGAAAGGGTACGATAGATATAAGCTGCTTTACTGAGCTCATCCCAAGGCTTGATGCCATGCTTTGACCATGAGAAAGCAAAATCTTCCTATGTTAAGTGATGGTTGTAGGAGTACAGCGGCACGAAAACTTTACGCCTTGCTTCTTGCTGACATGCAGTTTGACTTTTGAATGATAATTATCATCTCGTTATAATCTTAGCTTACGGATGTTCGGTCCACATGATTTGTGTTTTGTAGGTAATCAGATATAAACGAAAATGATCACAGAAGTATGCATTTCGTGTTTCATCACGGAAAGATTGTTTTGAATTGTAAAGTAACTATGCAGCGTTTTTCAAATACCTGGACGGGGGACGGACCTGGTGTAGTGGTTAGAACACTCGCCTCTCACGCCGAGGACCTGGGATCGAATCCCATCCCCGACATAGTCACTTATGACGTAAAAAGTTATAGTGACGACTTCCTTCGGAAGGGAAGTAAAGCCGTTGGTCCCGAGATGAACTAGCCCAGGGCTAAAAATCTCGTTAATAAAGTCAAACCAACCAACCAACCAAATATTGCACAAAGAACAGAAAAAATGCAGTTTTTATTGTATCAGGAGGGACTATTCACATACAGCTTAAAATTGTTGGACCATATATGTACAGTATCGGACATATAAAATGCACCAAAGCCGTTTTCCCATACAAAATGGTCAACTTCAGAGAGCTATATCTCCGCTGTTTCCCAACCGATTCTTCTCATTTTTTCTGTGACGAACTACAAATTACCTCAATTTTTGATAACTTTTGAAATAGTTGTGTGAAAACTATTGGTTCAAAAGTTACAGATAGGTTTAATTTTGACAAAAAAAATGCACCAAGACGAAAAGTTATGTATCAGACAAACTATGCGTCGTATCCTTTCGGTGTCTTCAGCGCATTTGGTCCTTATCACTCAGTGAACAAATGCGCTGAAGACAGCAAGATGCTACGACGCGTAGTTTTTCTGCTACATCACTTTGTGTCTTGGTGCATTTTTTATGTCAAAATTCAACCTATCTGTAACTTTTGAACCAATAGTTTTCTCACATCTTTTCCAATAGTTTTCGAAAATTGAGGAAATTTGTAGTTCATTACAGAAAAAATGAAAAGAATCGGTTGGGAAACAGCGGAGATATAGCTCTCTGAAGTTGACCATTTTGTATGGGAAAACGGCTTTGGTGCATTTTATATGTCCGATACTGTAAATGTATATGAAATACAATCTGATTTCAACACAAAAACCAATTTTATTCGATCAAATTTGAATCGAAAGAAAACTGAATCAATAATTTTTTAATATTATTTTATAAAATATCGTCAAAATATATGTAAAATATTTATGTACACATTAGGGGAATAAATCATTCTTAATTTTATCATCTTATTTCTCATAGCCAATTTCACGACATAAAAGTGTTAGTAAAAGTTCAATCAAGGATCATAAGAATATAATACGTTTTAAAATTTTAAAAAATATCATAAAAATCTCAAAATCATTTCAGATAATTTTGGCCGCCTCTTAGTATGGAGTCTGACCATTTTGCATTGGATCAGAACATTAGCATTTTAGAATCACGAAATATGAAGCCACGCTTACAAGTTTTATAATACACCACCCCCAGAGGCATAACGCACTTAATGTTCGACCCCTGTATGTATTGCTCAGATGGTGTGGCATTGATCGACACACCAAAGCATGCATGCTACAAATGGGCCTTTGTAGTTTTGAAACATAGTGAAAATACGCTTCCCAGTGACGCGTAAGATCATTTTTATTATCTTAAGTGAATTCGAACCGTAAAGATAAATAAACACTAACATGGCCATGGCTGGCCTTCGGGTTAATTTAATTCTGTGGATCAGTTGGTAAATCTTCTTCTTTCGTCATAAACATGTTCCGCATTTCGAGTGTGTAGATACCACGAAAACAAACGAGGTCGTCAACTTCATCAGAAGTTACGATACACTTGTACGTGGAATTTTTTTCAGTGGGCCAACGCGCTTGGGGTTGCAGCAGGATGAACAAACAGGGAATATTATGTCGTCAAATGTTCGGAACAGAAACTATCGGACGAAACCACTTTTTGCTTTTGTGTAGAGCTCTGTGATGAAAGGCTGCAGATGATAAAGTATGTTGTACGGATACATTTTTCTACTTGTATACAATAAGTTATTATAACAGTTGAAGAGTTGGTGATGTGGTGTAGAACATTTGTTTTATTTCCTGATGATACGAAAGACCTGTTGCAGGAATATTTTTGTAAATGTCCTTTAAATTCGAGAAACTCTTCAAGAAATTGCTAGATTAATCTTTGGAAAATTTTCTGTTCCCGGGGAAGTTCTTACTGAAATGTTCGATATAATTTCCAATAAAACTCCTGAACAAATTTTAGAATAATTTGGAAAAATCTTCCAGCCATATATGCAGCCATTCCATGAAAAACCGATCTAGTGGGTCACCGAATTCCGTGAAAATTTGCTATTTTGTTCCTTATCCGAAATAAGGATAAACGTGTTTTGGTTTTTTTTTATTAGGGCGACCATTTCCAAAATAGAATGACCAGAAAAATCACGATCTTGCAACATTCTTATTTAAAAAATATAATAATAACTTTTGAACCGTTCGATCGATTTTCAATGTTTTTGAACTAAATGAAAGCTAAAGATTTTGACTTTTATATAAAAAATATATAAGAAAATATAGAATTTCACAAAAAATGTTTTTTTTTTTACATGAAAAAAACAATAATTTCCGTTTTTTCGTGTTTTGAAGGCCTCGGGACCAAAAGGCTATTGCTGTTCTCATTTTTTCTTGAAAATTCGTTTTACGTTTTTAACGTTTACTGTCAAAATTTCAGCGATGTATGTTTTTTAGTTTTTGAGATATATTTTTATGAAAATAAAAAGTCAGTCATTTTTCATCGGCACACACTGTAGATCTCAGCGCATTAGATTTTTTATTTAAAAAAAAATCATAACTTTTGAACAGCTCAACCGATTTCCAAACTTTTTTTATGGAATGATAGCTTAAGATTTCAGCTTTTCAGACAAAATTGAAAAATCTTGAAAAAAAAAATATATTTTTCCTGAAAAGTCAAAATCTGTAGCATTCTTTTTGTCCAAAGAGATTAAAAATCGGTCGAACGGTTCAAAAGTTATAATTTTTTTTAAATAGAAATTTTGCAAAATCGCGATTTTTTTGGTCACCTTATCTCGGAAATGGTCACCCTAATCAAAAAATCCAAAAACACGTGTATACTTATTTCGGATAAGCAACAAAATAGCAAATTTTCACGGAATTCGGTGACCCACTATATCGGTTTTTCATGGAATGGCTGTATGGAGAAATGTGATTCTTTAACAGATTTCTGGATAAAGTCTTTAACTTTCTGGATAAATTTCTTTAACTTTCTGGATAAATTCCAGAAGGAATCACTGGTATGATTTCATGGGAAATATCTTGGAAAAGTCCTTAAAAGAGCATGGCCTTGAAGGTGTGCAGTTATCGGCGTTAGCCATTTAGGCGTATTGTGAGTGCCACGATTCGTGGGTGTAATTCCTGGGATAACTGTGTTTCATGTTGTCTGTTGCCTAATGTTAGTAATGATCGTTCAGTCTGTGTAGCTATATGATAAATTTTTGTAATAGTAAATTTATAGTAATTCATGAGATATTTTCATAATGTAGGTATTCAGAAGAAGATGACGAATTCCATCCAGAATGAGCCAAAAAAAATAAAAACCGTGCTCGATAACCTGCGATTTGGATGAAATTCTGCACATGCTTTTGGTATGGTAGAATAAGTGTTTTCCATAGAAAAATCGATCAATTTGACTCAAGAATAACTTTTCAAAATGGCGAATAATTTTTTGCATGCAATTTAAAAAATGTTCCATGAAGAAGTTGTAGTGAACTATTTTGACTACAAGAAAAAAATATATACTGAAAAATATTTTATTTCTTGTTTCTTGAAAAATTTAGAAATAAAACTAAAATTTTAAATTACACAAAAAGTTTTTCTAATCCGCCAACTTGCGGTCGGTTTTCAAATTTTTGTGAAAATAAATACGTTTTGATGACACATTGAGAATCGTGAAATATTTCTAAACCATAATGTGTATCATGATAACTTCTCTAGAAGTAGCCATTTTCGAATAATATCAAGATTTGATGCAAAACAAGCCATTTTCATTAGTTATTCGCGTTCATCCATCAAGAAAAATAAGTCAGTATATAAAACGTATTGTTCTTAATGGAGAATCGAAAATAACTAATAAAAAGGGCCTATTTTATCATTGAAATAATCATTTTTTGCGTTGAACTTGATATTATTCCAAAATAACTACTTTTAGAGAAGTGCTCATGGTAATTATTAAGGTTAAGAATGATTTCAAGATTCTTATTGTATCACCAGAAAATATTTATTTTGACAGCATCAAAATTTTGAAAATCGACCGCAAGTTGTTCTTAAAAAAACTTTTTCTATTAAAAATTTCTCCATTGTGAAACTTTGTCCCAAACATCTGTTTCCTATCAAGATTCTATGGTGAAAGTATACAAAATATTAAAAATGGGGTTGTTGTGTAATTTATAGTTTAGGTTTCTTTTTATTAATTTTTCATGAAAACAAAATTAAATGTTTTTTTCTGTGTGTACTTGTTTCTTGTAGTTCAAACGGTTTGCTACAACTTCTTCAAAGAACATTTTTCTCTTAAACCAACAGTTTCACAGTCAATCTTAAAAATGGAACATTTTAAAAGAATTTCTGAAAAAATATTTGTGAGCAAACGCATGGAAAAAATCCCAAAAACATTTCTTCATGGATTTGTTAGACACATTTCTCGGAACGTTGAAAGTAACGTATGGAAGATTTCTTGAGAAATTATTGTAGTAGTTCTAGGATAAATCATTAAAGAAACTCCTGAAGAAATTTTTGGAGAATCCTCTGGCAGAATCTTTAGGTTTTGTAAGAGACTTTACAGAGTTAATTGGAGAAATTCCAAGAACAACTAACACTGCGGAACACGTTTTTGTCTCCAGTTAAATTTGATAGTTTGATCTGATGCACTTCCTGAAGAACAACGTGGAGAAATTCTTAGCTATATTTGTGCGGAAAACCCTAAGAAATCTTTGAAGAGAGTTCCTTGGAAGAAGTTTCTGGGCATAAACCTCGTGTGATTGTTGCAAAATCTCAGTTAAAACTCCTATGGAAATCGTCGAATACTTGGTCAAGAGAAAATTTCAGAGTAACCTCTAGAGAAGTTTGTTGTGCAATTATTTGAGGAATCCATAGATAAAGTTTCGAAGGAATTCATGTAGGAGTTCTTAGACAATTCTCTGCAGACATTTTTGCATAAACAAATGGAGAAATTAGTACAAAAGTTTTTGGAGGAAGCCCTGAAATCATTTCTGAAGGATATTTTTTAAAATTATCATGGTGAAATTACTGAATGCTTCTTAAAGAAATTTCTGGAACCTCATACAATTTTCTCAAGAAACTGCCCTGTATTTTTTTTTTTGAGGAGCACCTTGTTTAATAGTTAAATATATTTCAGGAAGAATAACATACAATGTATATTGAATTATTGTAACAAGTCAATGCCAAAAAAAGTACAGAGTAAAAAAACTACACGACTTTACGACTAATAGCTCCGAGAAAAAAAATTGAAAATGTTAGGTCAAGTAGTATGATTTGCCAAATTATTTTCGGTTAACACGGCGGAATGAACCATTCCACAGAATGCAGATGTGGGGCATTCCGCGAAATATTAACACCGTGAGAACAAAATCCGCTAAATGGCTTTCGACATAATGTCATGCGATCTCTGCACGTCTTTGCCAAACCTGAATACAACTTTACTTCTTTACTAACAATCTTCTATTTTTAGACAACAATGGCGCCTGCCACTTCAGAATGTTGACCAATGAGGGGAAGGGGGAGGAATTGATGAAGCATTTGAAACTGGCACAAAGTAAACCATATATACCACTGCGTCTACGCTAGTTCATGCGGGAAAGTGTAACAGTGGTATTTTTTATGGTAGAAAGATTTGCTGCTGGTTAGCAGACTGCCTATGTATCAGGCGTGAGGAAAGGCTTGCTATAATGATGGAAGAATGCAAACGAAGGGAAACGGTTTTTGTGTCCGTCTCTGGTTCTAGCAAATGCTATGAACGAATAGATCAACTGTAATAAATTAAGAGTGGAAAGATAAAAGCAAGTGAAAGATATAACTACAAAGAAAGAAGAAAAGGACGGGCCTGAGATTGAACCCATGACCTTCTGCTTATGAAGCAGAAGCGGTAGCCATTAGACCACCAACCCCGTCATGACCTGCGTTACAATGTTATGCCAACAAACTCGCTTGCCTCCAGTTTTTCGATCATCTCACACTTCCAGGTCCTGTTCCACTCAAACCACCTTGCTCTTTGCACCCCTCGTCGCCTTGTATCGATTGAATTTGGGGTGAACCCCTTTTATGCTGGATTGTTGTTCGGCATTCCCATAACGTGCCCCACCCATCGTACCCTTCCAGCTTTGACGACTTTCTGGATACTGGGTTCACCGCAGAGTTGCACAAACTCGTTGTGCATTCTTCTCTTCCATACACCGTTCTCACATACTCTTAGTGCTTGCAGGTCCTCTTCAAGCATTGTCCATATCTCATTCCAGTAGACGATTACCGGTCTCATCAGCGTCTTGTACATGGTACACTTAGTTCGAAGGTGTGGTTCACCAGATCGCAAGGACTTGTGGAGTCCGTAGTAAGAACTACTTCTGGCAATGATGCGTCTTCGATTTTTTCTGCCGTAGTTGTTATCCTACGTTACCGTTCTTGTCCATAATTTTCCTTAGCTCTTCGCGGTTGATGGCATCATAGGCCCCTTTGAAATCCTGAAAATAAATTTATATATTAGGTACTGATAACATAGTTATATATTAGGTACTTTTTAAAATTGATTACATTTGATTGTCACGTGGCAAGAACCTGTCACCCTTATCGTGGTCTTGCCAAATTACTGTGCATTCACCGTAACGGTTGTTTGAACCATCAAAAGTTCAAATTCCTTGTTCCATGCGCTAATTTGTGCCGCCTGTTGTAAGTGTAAAGCTCGATTGTTCCACTTAAGGTGTGCTGCAGACACACATGACACGAGATGTACAAGTGGTCACGTTAAACCGTAGCCAACATTGGGCCCATGTTCAGTTCCAGCCCAGGATGCGACTGACAGTTGAGGGTATTGCAACATTATTATCGATTCAACCAGACTGCATGAGAAGAAGTATTCCCATTTTTATGCTGTGGCCAGCCGGTTTCCACTCCTGACTTGACCGTATATAGCTACAGTATACCAGAGCGCAGTTCAATTCGAGCTCTTGGGACCTTCGGGTTAAAGTCCCTCTCAAACAACAACAACAACAACAACAATTCGAGCTCCAAAGCGGCAATGTGCGTCTTTTTCGTTGATGTTTGGCGTCCGCGTTCAACTTTTATATCTTCGTTTTTTCCCTACCATGCATCAAAGCGGCAGACCACAATTAAATAGTTATGTGTAAATTACGGTTCCTTTCGAAAACCTGTTCTACCGCCCAAAGATGGTGTCTCCATAATGATGCCTTTGAACCACTTACAGGGATCGACTCATTTTTCTTGTTTGTTTTGTTTAATTTAGCGTTCCCTGTATTTAAATCATCAAATGATTTATGATAGGCCTGCCGAAATTGGCAACTCTATAATTCAAGTTCTGTTCGTATTCAAAACGCATTTTACGATAAAACATTATTTGGCTTTCCCTTGAGAACACCCGAAAGAAGGTACGCTTAGCGCTGGGTGTTCTGTCTTCTACATACATACATACATTAGCCTCTATAACGTGCGTCTTCGAACTTTGGATGTTTTCTCTCTAAAAATATCACCTTTAGTAGAGAGAAAATAATGCTTCGGGATAAATCATGTGTCACTGACGCGTAGCTTTCTCGTGAGACGGACATATGCCGGAATGTGTCCCGTTTCGGTGCGCTTCGCCGGACAGTTTCAGTCTACCATGAGCACTGGCGTACGCGTGAACTATAATGAAGGGGGTTCGTATCATAACTGTGTAGTAGGCTGTGTTTATCATACTAATCTATCATGAAACAACCTACTTTTCTGCACGCTGATTTATGCATTGTTGTGAGAACCATAACGTAACACTTGCGCAATCAAAGTACTTTTGATTCAGTGTCCGTTAACTTGAGGCCTCGGTGACATATAACTCATCAAAGAGCATATAAAAAAAATCGATCTGTATGCTTTCTCAGCGTTATCATCCTTCAAAAACCTTCAAAATTTTAAGTAGGCTAATCATTTCAGCCTTTTCATGATTCTTATACTGAAAGTTTTCTCACTTTTTCCTAATATTCCAGGCATTTCAATTCGAATTTCGTGAGCTGTCCACGAAAATTATGTTTAAAAAGTTCAAATCATTAATTGAACCCCCATGCTGTAAGAGAGACGTCTAAAGCTACTGCCCTACTGGGCATTTCAAATTTTCATAGATATTTATGAAATATGCTTGTAAAAACGAGCCTCCAAAACACTTTTTACTGGAGCATATTTAAAAATTCATGTAAAATGGTTCCCATACCAGAAGAGTGTCCGAAATTTGAAGCTGTCTTGAATTTAAATCAGTAAATCTATACAATATACAGTATACAATTACTGATACTTTCAAGTGGTGTAAATTGTAAGCCTCTTTGGATGAACATACGACTCGTGTTGTTTGGGCTTCGTAGCCGTGTGCTTAGTGTAACCAGACATTTAGCCGTATCGTTCTGAAAAGTGTAGGTTCGAATCCTGCTATAGACCGGAAAACCTCGGCAAGCCTCGTTGTTCAAATGTACGACTCATTTCATGAAAATCTTCATTCTGAACCTTGTTGTGTAAACTACTAAGCAAGCTAGAACGTTCCAAAACTGAAAATCCTTGATACACCTCTGCTATCGTAAACGCTAAGTTCGCACAATCATATCATGGAGTCTAGCAATGAACTATCGTGCGCTACAAAAATAGACTAGCGGTATTTTCTTCCACAGAAGACATCACATTCAAACACTGTGACATGGCTGCGTTTAATGATCTCGCAATTAGGGTTATTGCAAGTCCACAAATAGCTTAGATCGCAAAACTAATCCCATCCTAATAGAAGCAAAATTACGGTTATATCATTTTTTCTTCTTTTTGTTGAATATTGATATTTTTTTGAGTGTGATGTGTTTACACCAAGACACTTCATATTTTAGAAAAACGAATCGTTAACGCACAGATAATCACATCCAGTGAAAATAGATAACATCGTGACTTCTTGGAATACTATCCGTACACAAAAAAAAAAAAAAATCTAGTATATTGATAGGTAGGTGTCACGTTGCACCATCCCATGCTATAACGATGAGACAGACAAAACCATAACCATACACGTTTCATACGATTTTCGCCGACGTGATGCAGCCTGAGCCAGAGGCTCTCAATTTTCTGTTGTTGACACCACTCCAAACAACGTCAAGAATCTAATCCAGATGAATTCCTGATTGTGGTGCATTATGAGTCGAAGAATATAATGTTGTTGAACATAGAAAATATAATTTATCAAATCTTTTCGAATGCCTTACACAGTTAAAAACAATGAAGATTACACGTCATGTAAACTTCATTTATGCGATGTAAACATGACGTCATGTAAATTTAAGTCTGGAATCAAGTAAATTTGTGTTATATGTCATGTAATCACTCAAAATCCTGCTGGATTACATGACATATAATTGAAGTTTACATGACATGTCATGTAAATATCCATTATATACCACGCTCCAATTATGTGCATTATATGTCTCAGAAATTTACACGTTTCGTTCGAACTGTGTAGGATCAGCATAGCAATTATCTAAATCTGTCAAAAGGACTAATCAAAATTGTACTGCTCAAATAAAATTGCGCCATTACATTGAGTAACACTGATAGCCAAACCTATGTCAGTCACCACCACTATAGGATGCACTTGCACTATCAAGTACCATGTTTGCTCTATCAAGCAAGCCAAAGCGTATCAAATTTCAAATGTCTTAAAGTGATCGCCACGACGACAAACGATTACCGATGTGTACACAAGTGCTGATAACATCACGGTAGAAATCAATTTGAAGCCGTCTAATAATGCATAATAGAAAAGAAATGACCTTATGGTTTCGCCACAGATTAACAGACGTAACACTAGCAACAAGCCAAGTGCGCATAATAGTTAAACATGGCCACAACATGATGGTTGTCTGAAGTGAGCGGTGAGTGTTAAAGCGAATTGTTCTAAGTAGTGAGTATGTTTATCTGTGTCTTAGTCATCCGAGCTGAAGCTTGCGGTTAAAAATATTTTGGTTTAAATCACGGTTAGCCAAAAATGTGAAACAATGCTGTGAAATATCATGCTGATTACGTGACTATAACATATGAACATCACTGTTATGTTAGCTTCCAGTAGATATTTGATTTTGTTGTTAATTCTGAATTATTATTGGTAAGTTCTTGTTTTAATTATGAATCGTGGTTTACGGCCAACCAGCCGAGTGGAAGTTTAACAACTACCGAAAAGCTAAACATTACATATAATTTGCAATTGGATTAGATGGACAAATTGATGTGAAGATTTGCGAAAAAGTTACACGTCTTCTCAGTGAGAATCGAACTCACGACTCCCCGATCTCTAGTTGGGGCGCGTTAACCACTACGCCATGAGAGGACTCATGAACGCAGAAGTTAACCTGAATTCGATTTCAGCTCAATAATCACGTGGTCCTCTTTCGCAAAGTGCACCTCTTTCGGAAGAATTAGATGCCCATCCAAACACAACGCTTTCTATATATATCCAATGCCTAGCCCGAGAGCGCATTGTTTTTTAGGTATAGGAATAGCACACTACACTAGCCAGCAACTGCGCTGGCTGAGGTTTCTATTGTGTGGGCTTCCAATGGGTCGCGACGTTCTCAAACGACCGGTTACGGAACATGAGTCCGTTGCTCGATAAATACTTGTTTTAATTATGAATCGTGGTTTACGGCCAACCAGCCGAGTGGAAGTTTAACAACTACCGAAAAGCTAAACATTACATATAATTTGCAATTGGATTAGATGGACAAATTGATGTGAAGATTTGCGAAAAAGTTACACGTCTTCTCAGTGAGAATCGAACTCACGACTCCCCGATCTCTAGTTGGGGCGCGTTAACCACTACGCCATGAGAGGACTCATGAACGCAGAAGTTAACCTGAATTCGATTTCAGCTCAATAATCACGTGGTCCTCTTTCGCAAAGTGCACCTCTTTCGGAAGAATTAGATGCCCATCCAAACACAACGCTTTCTATATATATCCAATGCCTAGCCCGAGAGCGCATTGTTTTTTAGGTATAGGAATAGCACACTACACTAGCCAGCAACTGCGCTGGCTGAGGTTTCTATTGTGTGGGCTTCCAATGGGTCGCGACGTTCTCAAACGACCGGTTTATCGAGCAACGGACTCATGTTCCGTAACCGGTCGTTTGAGAACGTCGCGACCCATTGGAAGCCCACACAATAGAAACCTCAGCCAGCGCAGTTGCTGGCTAGTGTAGTGTGCTATTCCTATACCTAAAAAAACAATGCGCTCTCGGGCTAGGCATTGGATATATATAGAAAGCGTTGTGTTTGGATGGGCATCTAATTCTTCCGAAAGAGGTGCACTTTGCGAAAGAGGACCACGTGATTATTGAGCTGAAATCGAATTCAGGTTAACTTCTGCGTTCATGAGTCCTCTCATGGCGTAGTGGTTAACGCGCCCCAACTAGAGATCGGGGAGTCGTGAGTTCGATTCTCACTGAGAAGACGTGTAACTTTTTCGCAAATCTTCACATCAATTTGTCCATCTAATCCAATTGCAAATTATATGTAATGTTTAGCTTTTCGGTAGTTGTTAAACTTCCACTCGGCTGGTTGGCCGTAAACCACGATTCATAATTAAAACAAGTATTTATCGAGCAACGGACTCATGTTCCGTAACCGGTCGTTTGAGAACGTCGCGACCCATTGGAAGCCCACACAATAGAAACCTCAGCCAGCGCAGTTGCTGGCTAGTGTAGTGTGCTATTCCTATACCTAAAAAACAATGCGCTCTCGGGCTAGGCATTGGATATATATAGAAAGCGTTGTGTTTGGATGGGCATCTAATTCTTCCGAAAGAGGTGCACTTTGCGAAAGAGGACCACGTGATTATTGAGCTGAAATCGAATTCAGGTTAACTTCTGCGTTCATGAGTCCTCTCATGGCGTAGTGGTTAACGCGCCCCAACTAGAGATCGGGGAGTCGTGAGTTCGATTCTCACTGAGAAGACGTGTAACTTTTTCGCAAATCTTCACATCAATTTGTCCATCTAATCCAATTGCAAATTATATGTAATGTTTAGCTTTTCGGTAATTGGTAAGTTGTTAAGATCCATCTGGCAATATTATTTTCCTGGCCTTTAAAAAGCATGTTTTATAAAAATAATTACCTATTAAAATCATAGTAGTTATTTGTTTTTTATCCTCATTCGATGTAGACATTATGGTATTTCAGAAGTCAATTTCAGTTATTTCTGTTAATTTAGCTTTCATTCCCAGCAAAAGAAGAACAAATTCTATTATTAAGAACATAATTTGCAATTGTCAGGGGCCCAGATAGCCGTAGTGGTAAAAGCGCAGCTATCCAGCAAGACCAAGCTGATGGTCGAGAATTCGATCCTACCACTCGAGGTTCTTGTCGGTTTCGAAATTTTCTTGACTTCCCAGGGCATAGAGTATTATTTATTTATTTATTTCGTCAAGCATAGGTAGACTACATACAATAATAACAATACTTTCTTACATGCTATGGATTACTTCTATTGTTCTTTAGTTGTGTTTTAAGCTGCTCTTTGGACATAGTAATGCCAATGAATTTGCAATGTACATTATACTGACGCATCATACGGTTTATTGGTCCGTTTTGAGCATAATGCGTTCTGCATGATTTTTCTGAAAATAATTTTCTTGTTCTTAAATGCCGAGAGGGTGTGTAGAAGTTTAGTTGAGAAAGAAGTGCAGCGGAGTCTACACGGTTCGAAATAATGTTGTTTATAAAGAGAATCATTGCGAATTCCCGGCGTTGCTTAAGTGTTTCCAAGTTGATGAGCATGCAGCGTGCTTCATACGACGGAAGTGGCAGCACAGTCCAATTCAATTTCCGAAGGGCGTATAAAAGGAATTGCTTCTGTACTGATTCTATGCGTTCTTCGTGTACGACATGATACGGGTTCCATACTAGGTGACAGTATTCCAGAATTGGTCTTACATATGTAATATACAATAGTTTAATAGTATATGGGTCTTGAAAATTGTTGCTGAACCTCTTAATGAAGCCAAGCATGCTGTTTGCTTTGTTTATTATGGAATTATAATGTTCTACAAAAGTTGAGTTTAGAGTCTAGGATTACGCCCAAATCCCTTACAATTTTACACTTCTGCTCTACTTGATTTCCTAAAAATACTTCAATTGGTGGTGTTACATATTTTTCGACTAAATGCTATTGAATTACATTTTTTGATATTGAGCTGAAGTAAACTTTTATGGCACCAAGTGAAGAATAAGTTAATGTCATTCTGGAATTCTTCTGCTTCGCTAGAATTACTTACTTCCATGAAGAGCTTCATGTCGTCTGCATATATAAGAAATTTTATTTTTCTAAGTAAAAAGGAAATGTCGTTTACATACAAAATAAAAAGAAGTGGCCTAAATGAGAACCTTGAGGTACTCCAGAGGTTACAGAAATGGGTGCTGATAATTTATTTTGAAAGCGCACAATTTGTTTCCTATGTGATAGATATGACTGGATCCAACTCAAGAGTCCTGGCTCCATTCCTATTTTCTGCAATTTGAAGATTAATAATGGTATGTCGATTCGGTCAAATGCCCTTACTGAAGTCAGTGTAGAGGGCTTCTACGTGCTTGCCATTGTCCATTGCGTTGAGAATAAAAGATACAAATTCTAGCAGATTGGAAGATGTTGAGCGGCCTTTAAAAAAGCCATGCTGCCTACAAGTAATTTGGTTTTTTACTTGCTGGAAAATTTTGTCGTTTACGAGAGATTCAAAGAGTTTGGGAATACATGAGATAATGGCAATTCCGCGATAGTTCCTTATGTCAGATTTTGTACCTGATTTGAAAACAGGCACCAAATATGAGGATTTCCAAGCTACTGGGAAATTTTCCATTATTTAGAGACATGTTGAAAAGGCGTTCTAAGGGAAGAGTAAGTTCTTCTGAGAGATTTTTGAAGAACACGGGTGCAATGCCATCTGGTCCTGCTCCCTTAGTTGCGTCCAGGTTTTTTTAGTGCCGATAAGATTTCTTGTTGTGATAGTTTTTCAATAGATATACTATTAGAAATTTCTGGGAAAAAAGAAAAGAAATTGCGGTCGCGGTCTTCTTCAGAGTAGGTGGTAATACACTTCTTGAAAGAAATCTGCAAAGAGGTTGCAAATATCGGAAGAGTTTTCACCTACGTTTCCGTCAAAATGCATTCGCGAGGGGAAAATTGCTACTTTTTAATTGTGTGTTTACATAATTAAAAAGTTTTTAGGACATGATTTGACTTCGGATTCGACCTTACGATTATATTCTTCATGTGCGGAGTTAATGGCTGAGTTGAGTTGGTTACATGTGTCATGATAATTTTGTAAGTTGGTGGCAGTATTTTCTTTTTGTATAATTTATGCGTTTTCTGTTTCTTGTTCTTTAGGTTTTTCAGATGTGGGTCCAATACCACACCGGTAATTTGTTATTTTGTATTCGTCTTTTTCTTCTTGTTGGCACAGTTTCATTAATTATTTGTTTGAATAATTGAATGGAACTTGTCTACTTCGGTTGTCGACATTTCCTTCAATACTTATGATATGTTGCCAATTAATTGTACATAGTCTACGTTTGGCTTTCGTTGTAATTTGCTTATTGTATTCCGGGCACTTCCTGTACTCCCAGTCGCTGGGGAGAGAAGTTTTATGTATGAAGATTGAAATATTCAATTTGCTGTGTGAAATACTTCATTTTTCCATAGAGGTGATTAATGATGTATACACACAGAAATCTTCAGTGCAATTTGTAAATAAGAGGTCCAAGTAAGAATTTTGCTGGTTTTTTACGTGATTAATTTGATTTAGGCCAAAATATGATGTTTTGTCGAATAAAAATTGTAAAGTACTGTCTTCGCCTACGACTGGGAGTAAAAGTGATTCATTTTCATTGTCTGTAATGAAGTCGGCATTGCGTTGGTTGAAGTCGCCATAAATATTGCAGTTTTACTTCAGGTTCCATATTCGAAATAATAGTTTCGACAATTTTGAAAAATAATTCAAAAGAATGTTTGTTAGCGTGTTCAGGTGGAAAATACACGGATGAAAAAATATGCGTTTCTCCATTAATTAGAGCTTTAGCCCAAAACATTTTCGAATTCTTTGTGTTTGAAAGTTTCAAATTTCTTCAGAAGTAAAGTCTGCATTAATGGCTATGAGAACTCCACCACCGGACTTCTTATTACAGTGTTGCAAATTTCGGTCGTGCCGAAATACATTAAAATTGTTTCCAAAAATTTCTTCGCTTCTTACGCTTTCGTCCCAGCTAGTTTCGGTTCCAAGAATTATATTGAAAGAAGAAGATAAAAGTTTTTGATGAATTATCCTTCATTTTGGCTGAGCTTTTCCATGCGATTGAAATTTTGGCAGTATACCAGAATTTCAGTCGCATTCTGTTGAGAAAGACAAAGAAATTTTTGGGATTATTTGTAATACTTACATTACTATGTGCGTCAGGTAGCGTGTATAGGGTGGATGTTGTGGAGACGTCAGTGATGTCTGCCTTCCAAGGAATGAGTCTTTATTTTCGAAAATTTTGTTAAGCCGGCTGAGGTAGAATTTATTAGCATCTCCTTCGGTAAGCTGCAGTCGCTGTATGCGCTCGCTGGATAAGAATGCCCGGTACGAACTTCAAGTCTTCTAAGGCGTCGTTTTCGCGAAATTCCGAGTTTCTTCGTGAACGTCCAAGAAAATTTCGCGCAAAAGATTAGTGTCCGCTGGGAGTCCTTCTGCTGCTAATGTCAAAGATGCGCTAGTTTTGGTAAGTCCACGAATACATGTTGAAGGGTCTGGTCATGCAAGAATGAAAGATAGGTCCGCACTATGTCCATGATTTCGGGTCCGTAGACGTGCTTTCAGGAAGGTTGGTCCCGGCTGCAGATTCTTCCGTGAGTCTGACTATAGGTGGACGCAATGGGGTCAAAAAGTGGAGGGGTTTTCAAGCCTGGCAGGTTTTTCAGGGCGATAAGGGTTGATGGTTTCCCCTTTTTGGAAAATTTATGAAATTCGGTTCCATTGTCCTTTCTTTGGCGGCTGAGAAAATTGTACACGTGCCGCTGCCAAAAGTTCTTTGTCCAATGGTAATGACGAAATTTCCACGCACATATTCATGTGCGTTGAAGTGATTTCTGTGTTGTTAGTAGTACTTTTTGTCCGATATTGTGGTTGTTGTCGTTGATGTTGCTGATGGTACTGTTTATGTTCTGCTATTGCTATTGTTGTTGATGTTACTGATGCTTCTGTTGTTGTTGTTTTTGTTATTGCCATTGTTGTTGTAGTTGTAGTTGTAGTTGTAGTTGTTGCTGTTGTTGTTGTTATTGTTGTTGTTGATGTTTCGGTGGTTTTGATTCCTGGCGTAAATTTCCTGGCGTTGTTTTCCTCCTTCGTCTAGCCTTCTTTTTCCTTCTTTCTTGTGTACGAACGTGAACGCTGTTTTAGCGTCATATTCAGTCCAGTCATGCTTCCATACTTTTTATTGCCTAACATGCGCCAGCTGGGGGAGGGTTTGATGATGTCCCCCAATTCATTGGCTAAGTTGTTTGCCATTATTGGTTCACATGCATGTGTATGTGTCGCCGAAAATGTTTTTGCCATTTCTTCGATTTGCGATTTTACATCGGAAGCTAGAATGGCATTTTTGTCGACCAAGTCATTAATTAATTGGTGCAGTTGGTCAATGGAGTGCGCTGCAGCTGATGTTGATATTATTATTTCTTCTACTGCTGCGGTTGCTGCTGATTTGACCGCTTTTTCTACAGCAAGCGCATGGGTCTGTTGGAGGTGTGTCAAGAAGTGCCGATAGTTGATGTTTTATTCTGCGGCACTTGTCTTGCTGCTACTGTTGACGATGGAAATGCTCCGTTTAATTTCGCTCAGCATTTGTTCAAAATGTGCCAGCGTTTCGTCGTGCATAGCACTAAGGCTATTAAATTAGTTGCTAATTTGTGGTTGCTGTCAATGAATGTCCAATACTTTCCGAGATATGTTTGAAAGATGTGGACAGTTCATTAAGATTAAATCAGGAATGAATTTATCCTGACAGTCTTGGCACAAGGAAGCGATGAAGGTACGTAAAATTTCTTCGTGGTGTCGTTGTACCGCCAATGCCAGCAGCGTGATAGGTCCGCTTACAGTTGCCTTGGCAGCGCCAAAGAAAACGAATTGTCGTTTTGTGTACAGTTCACAACACCACACTTCATTTTGCACACGCGTCGATAAAAAAAAATGTAAATTAAAAGCTTACGCGAGTACGCGCGCGGGGTCAAATAAAAAATGTTTATTAAAAAAAAGTTAAAAGGTAAAAGAGCGCCGAAGACAGCGCGTCCGAACACAACGACGGTTCGTAATGCAATGCCTGCCCTACGATGTTACACATGCTAAATTGTCAATGGCAAAGAAAGTTCTCAGTTAATAACTGTGTAAGTACCGTAATCCGGGGGTAACATTGATCGGTATGACCCTTCTCGTAATAAGTTCGAATCATCATTTATTGATGGAACATTTTCAAAGCATGAATGGCGCCTCTCTTTCTTACATTCATGAGCTGATAAAAATTGAGGTTTTTGCGAAAATTGCGTTGAGTTCATGCGTAAATTGAATCAATGATTTTTATCATTATGGATGACACTACCGAAGATTCATGTCTCACATGAGTTCTGCATATGGTATGCAGGAAGAAGAATGCGGTTGTTACTAAAATTGGCATCGCCGAAAACGATTCCATTGTCAAATCTTTTATAAGTTCATTCAATAGAGCTACATTAACGAACTACTATTAAGAATGCATAATTTTCTTAAGAAATTGCCTTCCTTTAGGCGTATTCCACGGTTGAAAGTGTTTTTATTTATGAAATAATTCAAAAAGTAAATGACTTGTAAAAATGTTGTCTCCATATTCGGCATCAGAAGCCATGATTTAAGTAAGTAGTGACCTTTTCAATATTACCGAACGTTGTTGCATGAGTGATCAATGTTACCCCATATCAGCAAAATCAAAATACAACTTAAAACATTTATTCAAATATACTCAAATCATTGGCAAACCAAAATACAGTATATAGTCACGCCCGGTGGGAGCCAGTACTTGTTTTAAAAATATAAAACTTGCAACATTTGCTTTTTAAAATGAGAATTTTAAGAAAATCCCAAAAAATGATCAATGTTACCCCGGATTACGGTACTCATAACAACTCTAGGCTGAGAAGCAGGCTTTGTCCCAGTTGGAACGTTACGCCAGAAACAAGATGAAAAATTCGTTTATTCGGGTCTTAAAAATTAGAGAAAATCTCCAAAAAAGAAATGAAAATTTGCAAACTACTGAACAACACGAATCATTTCAAAGTAACGAAGCATGGAAAAATGAACTGGCTAAATGTGGTTTGTTTCTCTTCCTATCACCGCATTCTGCAGTATTCACTGCGGACGTGGTAAAATCCCTCTATTTAGAAAGCGCAAACTCACATGCTAGCCAAAATGCATCGTGAAACTAATCTAGAAGGACTGGAAAGCATGTTATACATTTAGCCAGCCCCAGTAGACACCGGGAGCTGTAAACACTGACGTTACAAATCGTTCTACAGATGTTGAGTTGGTTTTTCTTGACGTTGAACAGGAAAATTAATGATGTCAATTGTAAACGAAATTAGTGAAACACAATTATCTCACAAATATCTAACGGATATTTTCTTGCTATTTTTCTCTTCTTCCTTTGCAGCTGAAAGCGATCTGGTGGCATTCTCTCAGATAAAAAACCACTATAGTACAAAGTACCACATAGATACCTGCTTATTCACTGCCGAAACTCGCACGGAGACGCTACAAGAGTTGTACGATGCTGCGGCCAAAACACCGGTTTCGGCGATTGCGGAAATGGACCGTATCGCCGGTTACAACGAATCTGACCACCTTGGTTCGGATGCTTTCCTATGTACGCCGGTTTTGGGTCAAACGCGACGGAAACTCCGAGCCAAGGTCGACATGGACATCGAAACCAGACTGGTAAGTGATGGTTGATGTATCATGACACATTTAACAAATCGTTTCAGTGTCCTCGAAAACATTATGTTCTTCTCATATTCCATTCAATGTGAGTAGCTCAGAGATAATATATAAAGTAAAATGTGACAGTAGGGTGGGGCTTATTTCCAAAAATCTTCCGTAGTCAGGATTTACAATGTGGAAAATGATCAACGGTCCCAAAATAACATCCTGTGAAAAAATGAGAATTTTTGGTGAAGGTTTAGAGGTGGCGCAAAGGGCGTAAGTGCAGTTTTTCCATTATAGTGAAATCTGAAAAATTTTGGTATGAACAAAGAAGAAGAATGAGAGAAAGAACAAAGAACACAATAGAATGTAAGGTGGGGTGGGTTAAACTGGTGGGACCCAGTAAACACAAACTCGTATACGACAGCGCATATGAGTACAAAAGTGGAGGCGATATACGTACATGCGCCATTAAGCTGCATGTAATATGTACGTATATCGTCTCCACATTTGTACTACTATATCCTATTATATACGATCGTGTGTTCACTGGGGAGAGTGTAACTGATGATATTATATTAGCATTAACTGCGGAACCGTGAAAATATCTCGGTTGGTGAGATGTGATAATATGCAAGTTTAACACTAATTTAGTATTTTAGAATGTCCGTTTGATATAAATACAGCAATTGCTTTTATAATCTGAATGAAAATTATAGAGGGAGGCCAAAATTCATACTGGCTCAAAATCATACAAATAGAAGGCGTTTTATATGAAGTGGAAGGGTTTAGATTCATTTCTTAGGGGTACGGATTTTGATCCCGTCTATCCTCATTAGGTAAATCAATAAACGATTTCTGCTCTCTAGCAATAATACTTCCTCTTAGAATTCCCACAGGAATTTTCAGTTTCAGCAAATAATTTGGTTTGGGCTCTAGTACCTAACTTTCGCCATAACACCTTCAACATAACTTTGGACAACCGGAAATTCAGCTGAAATTGAATACATCGTTCTACACTTGTATTTGAAATCGATGTATATAAGGAACAGCAGAAGGAAAAAATCGGTAGTCAAAATTCAAATCAATGCACGAGCTTCTATAGGGTGCAAGAAATAAAGCGCTTCAGGTTGAAAACCTCTCGAATAAAACCAAAGTTAAGTCTTCACAGTTCTGAAACATGTTTTTAAGGAATAGCGACAGAGCTACATAAAGGAATTTTCACAGGATGTCTATGTATATATGAATGCTTATATAAATTTGTTATGAATTATAAATACTGCGTGAGGCTGAATTTCCAGGATGTATATTTTGCAACGTCCCTTTCAATAAATTGCTATCAACATTCAGGAAAAAAAAAACATCGAACGATTATTGAACTACAGCAGTAAAGTGTATTTATGGACATGCATTTATCTATAGGCCCATTCACAAGACGTTCTAAATCAGCTGATCGGGAAGCTCTTTGACAGTTCTTCTATGGAAATGACAGGCTCGTATTTGCACCGGTCCTCCGTCGATGTAAACAAATGCATAGACGGACCTGTCTCATGAAAAGGCCTATATCTACCAGGAGAATAATGATGAAACTTGGCATGGAGTTGAGGACATTTCAGCCGTTACTGCATTTTTTCCATATAGAGTAATCTAAAATCGTATGCATGGATCGAAAACTAGGATGGGTAAAAAATTAGTGCTCTTCCCTTGAAGAAAAATCGCTTTCAATATTTCTGAAGAAGGTCCTAGGTATGGGTCCTAAATTTGTTTTGGCTGAAAAGCATACCAAATTTTTCAGATTTCACTAAAATGCGAAAACTGCACTTACGCCCGTTGCCCCACTGTAAACCTTCACCAAAAATTCTCATTTTTTCACAGGATGTTATTTTGGGACCGTTGATCATTTTCCACTTTGTAATCCTGACTACGGAAGATTTTTGGAAATAAGCCCCACCCTAATGTGACAGTTTTTTCAATTGAAAATCTACTTTGGTATTATCCTTGCTTAAAGATAATACGATGGCACAAGTCAAGGTCGTTCTAATGAATGTTTGTCCACAATATACCTACAATTTTTCTTGGTTATCTAAAACAATCACAATTGAATATTGATTATTAAAACGCCACCAGAACAATATTGTCAAAATTTGGGCCACCGATATCGATGGTAATGAAATTTGTAAACACTTTGAAAACATTTTTTTCTTCTTCATCCTGAAATACAATTCTACTGAAACAGAGCCTTTTTTAGATAAGTGTTTTGACCGGAGGGTTTTTTTTTTTAATTTCTTTATTAGTATCATTCCAAACATTACATTCATTATTTCTTATATCTAGGTGTTCTGTGTTATTAGACAACACTATCATCCTAATTTGGTAAAACAAATCTAAGATTTTATTAACATTTTGTTAACTACATATTACATTTCATTTGCCGTAGCAGTTCAGATTTTTTACAGGTGAGTTGATTTCACCTGCTTATAAGAGAAAAAAAAAGTTTTTAATATACTTAACCTAACTTAACCTAAACATATAACGCATTAATCGTGGCAATAGAAGATTGTAACGATTTTTGCCTGAAATTATTGATTATTTTATTTGACATTTGTTCCAATGTTTCAACATTGGATATTCTATGTAACTCATTGGTACTATACCAGGGAGGAAGCCTCAGAATCATTTTCAAAATTTTATTTTGAATTCTCTGCAGAGCTTTCTTCCTGGTATTACAACAGCTAGTCCATATTGGTACAGCATACAACATGGCTGGCCTGAAAATTTGTTTGAATATCAAAAGCTTGTTCTTAAGACAAAGTTTTGATTTTCTATTAATAAGGGGATAGAGACATTTTACATATTTGTTACATTTGGCTTGAATGCCCTCAATGTGATTTTTGAAAGTTAAATTCTTATCTAGCATGAGTCCTAGATACTTAACTTCATCTGACCAATTTATTGGAACCCCTCTCATCGTGACAACATGTCTACTTGAAGGTTTCAAATAAAGAGCTTTTGGTTTATGTGGGAATATTATTAGTTGAGTTTTGGAAGCATTAGGAGAAATCTTCCATTTTTGCAAGTATGAAGAAAAAATATCCAAACTTTTTTGCAATCGACTACAGATGACACGCAGGCTTCGTCCTTTGGCGGAGAAGCCTGTGTCATCCGCAAACAAAGATTTTTGACATCCCTGAGGTAACTCAGGTAAGTCAGATGTGAAAATATTGTATAATATTGGTCCCAAAATGCTGCCTTGGGGAACACCAGCTCTAACAGGAAGTCTTTCAGATCTGGAGTTCTGATAATTAACCTGAAGTGTACGATTTGACAGATAACTTTGAATTATTCTAACAATGTATGTTGGAAAATTAAAATTTTTCAATTTTACAATCAAACCTTCATGCCAAACACTGTCGAATGCTTTTTCTATGTCTAGAAGAGCAAGACCAGTAGAGTAGCCTTCAGATTTGTTGGAACGGATCAAATTTGTTACACGTAAAAGTTGATGAGTGGTCGAATGTCCATGGCGGAATCCGAACTGTTCATTGGCAAAAATTTAATTCTCGTTGATGTGGGCCATCATTCTGTTCAAAATAACCTTTTCAAAAAGTTTACTGATGGAGGAAAGCAAACTGATTGGACGATAGCTAGAAGCTTCTGCAGGATTTTTGTCTGGTTTTAAAATTGGAACAACCTTAGCATTTTTCCATTTGTCAGGAAAATATGTTAATTGAAAACATTTGTTAAATATATCAACTAAAAATGATAAGCTACTTTCTGGAAGTTTCTTGATGAGGATGTAGAAAATTCCATCATCGCCAGGAGCTTTCATATTTTTGAATTTTTTAATAATAGTTCTCACTTCTTCCAAATCAGTCTCCCAGGCATTTTCGAAAACGTTCTCTTGATTGAGAATATTTTCGAACTCCTGAGTAACTTCATTTTCAATTGGACTAGTAAGTCCTAAATTAAAATTGTGCGCACTTTCAAACTGCATAGCAAGTTTTTGAGCTTTTTCGCAATTAGTTAGTAATAATTTGTTTTCCTCTTTCAATGCCGGTATAGGCTTCTGAGGTTTTTTCAAGATTTTAGATAATTTCCAAAAGGGCTTAGAGCCGGGGTCCAATTGAGAAATTTTATTTTCAAAATTTTTGTTTCTTAAATCTGCAAAACGTTTCTTGATTTCTTTCTGCAAATCCTGCCATATAATTTTCATAGCAGGATCACGAGTGCGTTGAAATTGCCTTCTCCTCACGTTTTTAAGACGGATCAAGAGTTTAAGATCATCGTTGTTGGGACAACGGTTCGGGAGTGGCAGGATGTGGCTATGACGGGACCCTACTTTCGATTTCCGACTCACCAACGACGGTCGAACTGTGATCTAGATCACTATGGAGGCACAATGGGTTCACACAGAACTGGGAAAGCAAACTAACCGAACTGTTTATTGGCGAAACTAAAAACTTGAATTTATACACTTCGATGCTTTTCACTTGACGGGTTGGAGAATACTGAATTTATTGGATATTAGGATTGTCGATTTAGTTCTAGTTGACCTGGGTTGAATGTATTGGTGACATGACTATCTAACGTAACCTAACGTATAGGATGGCATTAGTCGAACTCATAAGTTTGTGGATTCTGCAATAACAAAATACCCGGTCCTCAACATCGCCGCCACCTTGAAATGCTCAATTTCAAAAAACCAATACAATTTCTTACGTTATGTCTACCCGCTATGTTGATTGCTGGATCGGTGTCGCTGTCATCTCAGTCGGCGGCTTGGGGCACACAATCCACGTCATCACAGGAAGGCAGCAAACAAATTTTTGTTATCGGCCGTTTGACTATACCACGAGAAGTCTTCAAGGTTACCACTCGAGTAAGCTGATCGTTGCCGGGATGAATATCGACGATGCGAGCGAGTGGCCACTTCACTGGATGCTGCTGTTCGTCAACAAGGATTACCAAACGGCCGGGGAAAAACGCATTATTCGGCTTGCTATTTTTGGTGCATCGTTGCAGCTCCTGCAAATATTCGCTCCGCCAATGATGCCAAAACTGCTGATATGTCCGCTGGGTCGCTTGGAGACGATCGAGCATGCTGATAGGAGCTTTGGTGAGATCCGGTTCGGGGACTGCGTGCATCGTTGATCCTATCAGGAAGTGAGCAGGAGTTAGGCACGCCAGGTCGTTTGGATCTTCCGAAAGGGGCACTAGCGGCCGGCTGTTCATTGCTGCCTCTATTTGGGTCAATAGGGTCGCCATCTCCTCGAATGTTAGACGAGAGTTTCCGAGTTGGCGATACAAATGGGTTTTGGCGACCTTAACAGCTGCCTCCCATAATCCACCAAAATGAGGCGCCTTTGGTGGACAGAGGTGCCAATTGATGGTTTCGGTTGCGCAAAAGGAGTGGATGCTTTCGGCGTTGTCCTGAAGCAGACGATATACTTCCTCCAACGTATTTTTCGCTCCCTCAAAATTTTTCCCGTTGTCAGAGTAGACATCGGAAGGACGACCACGACGGGACACAAATCTGCGGAATGCTGCCAGGAAAGCTGAGGTCGATAGGTCCCCAACGAGCTCGATGTGGACGGCTTTAGTGCTGAAACACACAAAGATGCAGATGTAGGCTTTCGCTGGTTGTGCTCTTTTGTGGATGGCTTTCAGATACACAGGCCCAGCGAAGTCAACTCCGGTGATGCTGAATGGTCGGCTCGGACGGATGCGATGAACAGGAAGCTGACCAAGCTGTTGCGTTGCTGGAACGGGACTTGCTCGGGTGCAGCGGAAGCAGGCATGAATGATGCTTTGGACTAACCTTCGTCCACGGATAGGCCAAAAATTTTCACGCATTGCGGCTAATGTGAGTCGGCCGCCACCATGGATTAGCCGTAGGTGATAGTATTTAGCGAGAAGGCGTGTGTAGGGGTGAGGGTTTGGTAGGAGGATAGGGTGCTTAGTAATGTATGGTTGCTCTAACAGATTTAATCTCCCTCCCACTCTAATTATACCGTCAGGGTCGATTATAGGGCTTAAGCGTCGAATTGGCGACTTTTTCGAAACTGCATTGCCATTGTGGAGGCATTTTAGCTCTTCCTTGAAACCATCAGCCTGAACTAACTTCACCAGTACTAGTTGGGCTGCGGTGAGCTCAGCTTGTGAAAGGATTCTACTGGGTAGCGGACTACAATTGGAGGAAAGTGTGCAAAATTTTTTACGACAGTGGTTGATGAATCGCAAGCAGTATGCAGTGATGCGGATCATTGATGTATGCGAGGAAAATCGAGCAAAATAAGGATTCGGGTCGATAGGTTCACTTCTGGTTGCTGCTCAATGAGCTTTCGGCGTTCTTTTCCGTCCGTTGGATAATCTGGCACTCTTTCACACGGCCATTGCTGTTCAGGTAGCGAAAGCCATTCGGGGCCGTGCTTCCACTCTGTGCATTGGATGAAATCGTCGATTTCCATGCCTCGCGAAATGTAGTCAGCGGGATTCTGTTTGCCAGCTACGTGGTTCCAGTGCGCTCCCTGACTAGCTGATTGAATAGCTGAAACACGATTGGCCACAAACGTCTTCCAGGTGTTGGGAGGAGCTCGAATCCATTGGAGTGTCACGGTGGAGTCACACCAAAAGTAAGAAGCAGAAATGTCGATTTGGAGTGCTTCGCTAATTTTGGAATGCAACTTCGTTGCGAGATCGGCTGCACACAATTCTAGTCGAGGAGGCTGATACGTTTTAGTGGAGAAACTCGTGATTTTGATGCAAGTAGGTGGACGGTTATGTTGCCGTGGGAATCTAGGGATCGGGCGTATGTGCATGCACCGTAGGCCGATTCTGACGCGTCGGAAAAAGAATGTAGCTGGATCGTCGCCTTCGGAAGTAGAGCATAACGTGGTACGTGAAAATTAGAGAGATTCGGCAACTGTTCTGCGTAGCTTTTCCATTGCTAGCGATCGATTCCGAAACTGGATCATCCCAGCCGCATGGCTGTAACCAGAGGAGCTGCATCAACATTTTCGCACGGATGACAACTGGCGAAACGATCCCCAAAGGATCAAAAAGCTGCGATATTCCGGATAGGATAACTCTTTTTGTGATTGGTCCATGAGTTGGTCGTATTACGGCCTCAAATCGGAAGATGTCCGCCTCGGGTTCCCAACTTATCCCTAGAGCCTTGATTGTCTCGTCTTATCGAATTGAATTGCGGACTGAGTACCGATTTGGTCAGATTCCAGTCCCTGAAGAACTTCAAGTTTGTTGGATGTCCACTTCCTCAAACAGAATCCTCCCTTTGCCATCAGTTCCCCTAGCTCAGTTCTCAGTTGGATTGCTTCCGGGATCGATTGCGCACCACCGATGAAGTCGTCTACATAAACCCTTCCTGATTGCTGGTCCTCCCAGTGGGTAAGTATTTCCTTCATCGTTGGCTAGTTGAATTAAGGTGCGTGTTGCAAGGAAAGCAGACGGGGCCATACCGTACGTCACGGTAAGAAGGCGGTAGGTTTGAACTGGATCAGTTTTGTCGAATCGGAACAAAATTTGTTGGAAGGGGGTATCGTCGGGGTGATGCAAAATTTGGCGATACATTTTGCAACATCGCTCACCACAGCTACAGGAAAGGTTCGGAAACGGAGACAAATTGCATGAAGATCGTCCTGCACTACAGGTCCTACAAGTAACGCTTCATTCAGTGAGTGACCTGAAGACGTTTTGGCGGAGGCATCAAAAACGACCCGTACCTTTGTCGTTGTGCTGGAATCTTTAATCACGGGGTGATGGGGTAGGAACATTGCATTACGCCGTTTATTTCACCATCAGAGACCCAATCGCATGTGGCCTAATTCCAAATACTCACGCATGAATTTATGATATTCTTCTTTAAGATGGGAGTCACGATCAAGTCTCCGTTCGAGCAGCTCAAAGCGACGCAACGCAGTGGCTTTGGATTCTCCAACAAGTTCCTCGAAATTGGATTTACGTGGTAATCGCACTATATACCGCCCTTCGGCGTTTCGACTGACAGTGGATGCATAAAGTTCCTCGCAGTTTTTCTCGTCTAATGAGTAGGCAGATCGAGTTGGAAGCTCTTCGATCTCCCAAAAACGTTCCAAACTTTCTTCGAGTGAGACCAAGGACATGGTAGTGATGGAACAAGCGGATGCTTCAGGAATGTTCTTAGGAATGTTGGCCGCACCAGAGACTATCCAACCAAAGGTGCTATCTACCAGTAGAGGTAACGATTCTGACAAGTGAATTCTGGCAGCTGATGTGAAACATGAGAAGAAATGTTCATTGCCAATGATCATGTCTATACCAGAGCTCTTATTAAAGTTTGGATCGGCGTAGAAAAGGTCCTTGGGAAGATTCCAGTCGTCGGTGGACACCTCGTAGGCAGGGAGCCTGGGAATGACGGTTTTTAGGACCAAAAAGTCAACATCGAGAGCAAAATCTTCCTTTCGTGAGCGGATCTGGGTTCGGACAGAGTTTCTTGCCTGCTGTGGCCTTTCACCAACACCGTGAATCAAAACATTTACTCTGCTGCGTTGCAAACGCAGAATCTGGGCCATGTTCTCGGAGATTATATTTGGCTGGGATGCACAATCTAAGAGAGCTCTTGCCATATGCTCTTGACCGTAGCAGTCGACGACTTTGAGAACTACAGTCAACATAAAAACGTTTTTTCCACAACCTTGCATCGGGATGCTACATACGCTTTCTTTTGGCTCGGACAGTGTGGACGCTGATAGCAGTGGAAACTGGTTCAGAGTGGCCATGTTCGTTGTACGGTGGACTTGGAAGGAGACGGAAACAACTTGAGCACGGGTGGAGTTCTCTGTGTAGGCAGAGTGAATCAACGAATGGTGACGTTTTTGGCAAACCTTGCAACTATACTTCGAATTACAGTTTCGAGCCAGATGATCATTACGGAAGCAGTTGAGACAAAGGCGTTGGAGTTGAGCAGATTCATCTTCTCGGCGATCGGCAATTTCTCGAATTTGAAGCACCTTATCAGAGGATGACGTTGGTCGCAAGCATAGCATTTCATCGACGAACCTTCAATGGCTGCATGGGAGGAAACTTTCATAGGAAATGGCTTTTTGGGAACGAGGCATGTGGTTGCACTGGGGTTGATTGGTGGTATTGGTTAACGGAAATCGATTCGAGGACCCGCATACGACGCTGGAGGAATTCGACGAGGCTCCTGTATGTGACAGCATTCAAGGTAGACGCGTAGTCCTCCCAGGCCTTCAGGGTGTCATCGTGCAATCGTGTACACAGGATATGTTCTAGGATGGTACTCCATGACTCGACAGGCTCACCCAGTTGACCTAGAATCTTTACATGTCGCTCGAAATCATCAACTATGGCATGCAAGGCGGACGCTGACTCTCTCTTCATCTTCGGACAGTCCAGCAAGGCTTGTAGATGACGCTTCCTAAGGAGATACTCGTTTGCGTAACGGGAGACGAGAGCGTCCCACGCTAATTGGTAATTAGCAGCGCTGATCCCAATCGACTCAATTAATTGAGCAGCCTCGCCCTTGATAGCAGCTCTTAAATAGTGGAATTTTTGGATGTCCGCCACATCCGGGTTCGCGTGTATTAGTGCCAGAAATGTGTCGTGAAAAGCTAACCAGTCTTTGTAGTCCCCAGAGAATTCAGGCAATGAGATAGTAGGCAGTTTCAAACCCTTTAGAGTGGAAGAAGCCCCAGTGGTAGCGGTTTGAGGGAGATTTCCGTGCACAGTGATAGGAGCAGGAAGTTTAGAGCGTAGAAAGGCTTTTATTTTGAAGAGCAGAGTTTCAAAGTTAGAGCGATAGGATAAATTTCTCACCATGCCTTCGCTACTTTCCTCCATTTCCTCCAATTCGGCCTGCACGTCCTCCAACCCCTGCCAGATCACATCTAGGTTTTCCAGCCGCAATTCGACCTCGAGCTTGTCCCGTTCCTCCTGGTATTGCGTCATAAATTGCTCCGCACGTCCCAGCGAGGCTAGCAGGGTGGTGCGACGGGATGTCAAGATCTGCTTACGGCGTTCGTCGTCCATGATCTCAGCGAGCTCGGGAATCTATCGAACGAAAGACCAGGGAGCACTGGCGCAAACGAAAATAATCTCTTGGAGAGGTTCTCACCTGACCAAGGCAGTCAATATGCCTTGTATAATTCCAAAAAACAGGAACTCAACGAAGAACGAGCGGATGGGATGTACTTGGGTACTGCGGCGTAGTCACGGATGGTCCACAAGGTCAGCAAATGGACACGTCGTCCCGAAGTGAGTCGCAGGCTTCACTGCTGTATACGCTGATGTGAACCACCACGGCGTGGTTTGGAATCGCAGGAATCGGAATCGTAATACACGGGTCTCGTTTGTAGCACGGCGTACGGAATCAACTCGTGGATGGCGGGCTTTCACTTTCACCGATAGGGTAGATCGGCATCAATCGGCATGCACATGCAAAGCAAAAAGGATCTAAAAGGCACCAGCAAACATGGGAAAAAGAGGTTGGACAGGCAATTACCTTTTGCCTGTTCTCAACAGGCCTTGTATTTTTGAGAAAAGCAGGAACACTCCAGGAATTCGAAACACCAGGTCGAATGGTGCCACAATGGCGGTTGGCGTGGCTCCGGGTCACAATAGGTCCTCTTTGTCCCTATTCAGGGTAGGCTTTGATGGCGGAATACTCAATAGCCGGATGGCTAGTATGGCGTCGAGAACGTTCCACAATACAGGTGGAACAATCGGTATTGTCCAGTCCTTGGCGTCAAAGATGGCGAGTCAAGCGGGCTTCGTTGTCCCGCGGATGGAAGGCGAATACGGTCGGAGATGTCTTCGCCGGAAAGAATTGCCACAATCCTGGTCACGGCACCAGTTTTATGTTGGGACAACGGTTCGGGAGTGGCAGGATGTGGCTATGACGGGACCCTACTTTCGATTCCGACTCACCAACGACGGTCGAACTGTGATCTAGATCACTATGGAGGCACAATGGGTTCACACAGAACTGGGAAGCAAACTAACCGAACTGTTTTATTGGCGAAACTAAAAACTTGAATTTATACACTTCGATGCTTTTCCTTGACGGGTTGGAGAATACTGAATTTATTGGATATTAGGATTGTCGATTTAGTTCTAGTTGACCTGGGTTGAATGTATTGGTGACATGACTATCTAACGTAACCTAACGTATAGGATGGCATTAGTCGAACTCATAAGTTTGTGGATTCTGCAATAACAAAATACCCGGTCCTCAACAATCGTCTATAATCACGGATTCAAATTCACATTTTGGAATTGCAATGCTTCTGCTTCAACAATGAATTTGTTGAAGCATTGTCAATATCAAGTTTTGTTTGTAAAGAAATGTTAACATCAAGATTAGAGTCAATATATGTTTCATATATATTCCAGTCGGCTCGAAAATAATTGAAAGTGGAGCTGATAGGATTGAGAATCGCTTCATGGGATATTTGAAATTTAACAGGGACATGATCAGAATTAAAATCATTAGCATGAGTTAACAGTTGCCTACAAAGATGACTAGAGTCGGTTAAGACCAAATCAATCGTAGAAGAGTTTCTAGAAGAAGAAAAACATGTAGGGTTATCAGGGTATTGAATTGAGAAATATCCTGAAAAGCACTCATCAAATAAAATTCTGCCGTTGGAATTACTTTGTGAATTATTCAATGACCGATGTTTGACATTAAAATCACCAATGACAATTTTTTTTGACTTATTGCGAGTTAATTTTCGCAAGTCGGTTATAGCAAATTATCTTGCTGTCCAGAGCATTGAAAAGGCAAATAGGCAGCTATGAAAGCTTATTTACCAAGCTGTGTTTCAACAGAAACACCTAAAGTTTCAAAAACTTTAGTTTCAAATGACGAAAATAGTTGATGTTTTATACGCCTATGAATGATGATTGCAACTCCCCCACATGCCCCATCAAGTCGATCATTACGATAAACAAAAAAGTTAGGATCTCTTTTGAGTTTAGATTCAGGTTTCAAATACGTTTCAGTAACAACTGGTATATACACATTATTAGCTGTAAGAAAATTAAAAGCTCGTCCTACTA
>NW_018736080.1:0-36449 GCF_002204515.2 Aedes aegypti
CCCTGGGGTCGGTAATCTGAATTGGCTGTGTAGTATTTAAATTTGGTCTTTTATTGACTTATAGGTATTCCACTAAACAGCAACAAGAATTAAATCAATGTGTAGATATTATAGACTTGATAACTATTTCTTGTTGAAATAGAACATCAGCTAACAATATTCGCGGCATGTAAATGCTTGAACGCCGACAAACACTAATCAACACTTTCTTACTATTTTCCAGCAACTCAGCACTGACTGCGAGTTGTTGCGCGCCAGTCTCTCAGCAGACAAAATGTGGAGGAAAAAATCCGCTATGCCTACTCAAAACGCGACGCAGACTCAGCAAAAGGCGAACCCGTAGCAGGAAAAAAAATTGCCGTTCGACTTCGCGATATGAAAGTCCGTTTCTTGCGCGCTCTCTCGGACAGATCCAACAGAGTGAGCACCGCGTTTTCCAAGGTAACGCTCTCCACAACGTTAACTTCTCGTCCACACTTGCAGGGCTGGTAGCAGGTCTCTATTTCTAATGGATGGTCTCTCAGGTCTCCGCAGCATATGAGTAAAGGACACTCAGTCGTTACCAAGCCCTGGCACACGCGACCAGCCAGCGAATCTCTTCTCGATGCCGTCGTGGTTCCCCGCTCTTTGATTGCCCACCAGTATTAGGTAGGTTGGTTGGCGCGGAGCTTTCCGTTGGTTTTCGCTGCTCTGCGGATTTGCGCAACCACCAGTTCTTTCAGTTCGCTGGGATCGCTTCGTCGGACGTAGACTAATTTTGGGTACGGTCTTTTTCACGGTGGGCCTTCCAGGTGTACGGCGCACTTTCAACCTTCTTCTGGTTTCAAGTGTTACGACGTCCTCGATTTGTGATTTTTATTGACGGCTTTAGAATTTTTTTTCGGGGTGGTGATATTGGAAAGGGAATTCAGTGTTCGAACAATTGAAGGAATCAGTGAAATCGATGCAAACTTTCCACGAAAACCATTGAATAATTTACACAGTGCCTGACACGCAGTGCAAAGCCATAACCAATGAAATGCACCGCAACGGTATATGAATGTACGTACATACGAAAGATTCCAGGGAGTGAAGTGACGAACCTTGTCATAAAAAAAGGCGAAGTGATTAGTGCGCGAAATCGAAGGCATGACCAATTGGGTGAAAATTTATGCATAAGCCGTTACGATACCATAAAAAAGGAACCATTGTCTACACTTTCGAGCTTGTACTTACAGTGATTGAGGTGAGAGCCCGGATGAGATCATCACCTGCCAGGCAGTGAATTGATGACATTTTCTTTAGCAACTGGCACATTTCAACGGTTGAGAGTGTTCGAGGAAAATTCCTGCCAACCCCATCGACGTTTAAACGATTCCAAGACTTCGAACCTGCTGTGTGCGTGAAAATTGGTGTAACACTCGAAGTGAAATTTCCCTCCCACAATTATCTTCCCACTAGGTGCCTCGTTTGATTCGAAGCAAGAAGCCATCGGAAGACGAAGAAGAAAAACCTACCGCAGTGAATGTGAACAAGTTACCTCTCTGCCTACATATTTCTTCATAACATTGAATTTTTAATGAAACAGAAAGCCTTCGGTGTGACGAAAGAAGAAAAAATAAATCGGTTTCTGGTTTGAGAAGCTGAGCTGAGCTGGGCCGAGTGCTGTACCGTCTGTTCAAACATTGGAAGATTTGATAACCTGTGGTATAGCTAAAAGCTGATTACTGTGGCGCGAAGTTGACAACGGATTGGTTGAGCGGAATTCGAGGAGAGAGTGACGGGGAACCTGTTTGCGAGGGTCCGAGAAGCGAATAAAGTGCATCCAACTGTGTGACAGTTTTTGTGTGTGTTTGCAACCATTGGAATTTGACTCCCGGTGTGGTCAATATTGGAGTAGTTGATAATTGTAGACTTAGACGCTAATTACAGATATCGATTATCATTGGTAAGTTATATTAGCAATTTCTATTTTCAGTTTCTTAAGCATAAGCTGTTTTTATTTTCACATAAAATATATTTTTCAGTTTTTTTGTTGCAGTTTATTTTAGTATTTTCTAAAATTATAAATATGCTATGATTTAACATAATCACGTACAATTTCTAATAAGTGATTTGTGAAAGCATTTTATTACACTAGGTAACACTTGTTTTGAATATTTTTCAGGTACTGAAAATAATAATTGTTTAAGTTCCTAACAGAGTGTGGTTTAAGCATTGTTTGTGTACAAACATTTCGATGATATGCTATTGTATTTAGTGAAATAACGGGTATCATGGCATCGATCGCACACACATTGGGAATGTTCGGATATCAATGAGGATAATCATTTCCCTGCCCGACCAGTGGATTACAACAGAGTTGTAACAGTTTTTGTTACTCAGTTTTGACTTACAAAATATGTTTAATTTTGGCTGGTTGGTAGTTAAAAAAACAAAGATTATAACACAATTTCCTCTACACTTAACTAAATTAAAACAGAATATGTTATAATTTAAACAAAAATGTTATTATGTTTCAAATCAAACACAAATATAACTCATTTTATTATTTTCCATAACTGAATTATAACAGAATTTGTTATAAGCAATTGTTTTCTAAATTTTTATAATAAATTGTGTTATAATTATGTTTCAAAATAACAAATTTGAAGCAGCTTTTGTTATTATAACTGATTTTGTTTCAATTATGTTGAAATTTCCTCCACCAATTAAAAGTGCTTCTAATAAAATTGAAACAAAATTTGATATTTATAACAAATCTTGACATAATTGTGCTACATTTTTTTTGTAATCCACTGGTCGGGTAGAGGCCCATGGAAAATATTATTGAATCGGACAAGCAGTGGTCTCCTGATTGCGGTCATCGAGATGGTTTTATGAGGGTGCGAACCAATCATTTGTGTGGGTGGTTTGGTAATTTTAAGATGATAAGATTTTATTCCTTAATCTCTTATCATTGAAATCACGGTACAAATGAGTTTTTTTATGGTTCAGAATCGAACAACGAAAGGTCAAAAGACAAATGTTAGAAAGAACAAAAGATTGTAAGATAAGTTATCTAATAAATCGTAAGATGAAAGTTACAGGTTGATTTTTCTTCATCTGTAATTTTCCTATAATAGTTAACATAGCTAAAAAAATTGGAAGAATAGCTTCATAATATCTTTAGCAAAGTTGTAGATTTAGACAAGATTTACAAGCTTGCTAAAGTCAGTTTTTGTATAAGGCTTCCATATTCTGAGATTAATAGTTTATATGTTTTTGTCAATTATTTCACATTACTTAATCCATTATAGTTTTGTACTAGTGATTGGAAAAATACTCAATAATATAAGTTTAAATTCAAGTTGTTTAAGGCTAAGTAGCCCGTCATTCGTTTTGGCAGCAATGATGATTTTGCTGCTTGCAATTCAAAGTGATAAAACTCAGTCTTGATAGTTTATATTGACTAGAAAAAGTATCACTGTACGCGCCGACATGCATAAAGTATGCTGATACTTTTTCAGCTGTGTCAGTGTAAAACCAACTGATTTTCTTTGATTCGAAATCGTAAGATGAATTAGCAACAATCATCAACGACTCGTACAAATTTCAATGATGGCCTTCTTTGCCTTAATGTGCTGTGGTCAATTTTTTAGTTCAGTGGATAACTAAGGTTACCCAAGAATTTATTTCAGAACATTCCTTCGAATCAACAAACGTAACCAGTAATCTCTTGAAGATAAATAAATAAGGTTTTCACTTAGGTCGGCTTATACAATTATGTTGGACTGAGTTTTGGTTCCGACCGCGCACTCAGGCTATCATTGAACTCTTTTCTGTACAGGTCTTCAGATCAACAAGTATAACTAGTAATCTCTCGACCATTGACAAGTAAGAATTATACCCAAACATGCGCCATAAAATTTGTCATATTAATATTCAGCCATTCCATGAAAAACCGATCTAGTGGGTCACCGAATTCCGTGAAAATTTGCTATTTTATTCTCTATTCGAAATAAGAATACATGTGTTTTTAGATTTTTTGATGAGGGTGGCCATTTCTGAAATAGGATGACCAAAAAAATTGCGATCTTGCAAATAATATTTTTTTTTTAGATATAACTTTTGAACCGTTTGACCGATTTTCAATTTTCTTGGACGGAATGAAAGCTAAAGGTTTTGAATTTTCGAGAACAATATAAAATTTCTCAAAAATTGTTATTTTACATAACAAAAATCAATAATTTCCGTTTTTACGTGTTTTGAAGGCCTCGGACAAAAGGGGCTATTGCTGTTCTCTTTTTTTCTTGAAAGTTCAGAAAATTTTACGCTTACTGTCAAATTTTCAGCGATGTAGTTTTTAGTTTTTGAGATATTTTCTTGAAAATAAAAAATCAGTCATTTTTATCAGCACACACTGTAGGTCTCAGCGCATTAGATTTCTTATTTTAAAAAAATCATAACTTTTCCAACATAACCAATTTTCAATCTTTCTTTTATAAAATGAAAGCTTGAGTTTTCAACTTTTCAGAAAAAGTATAAAACTCTGACTTTTTTTACATGGAAAAATATGAAAAATTCCTAAAAAACTAGAATTTTTTTAAAAATATAAAAAATTCTAGTTTTTTAGGAATTTTTTATATTTTTTCATGTTAAAACAAATTTTTGTTCAGAGTTTTATATTATCTCTGAAAAAATTAAATTTTAAGCTTTCATTCCATAAAAATAGATTGGAAATCGATTGAGCTGTGATCTAAAAAAAAAAATCTGGGACCTGTGTGCCGATGAAAAATGACTGATTTTTATTTTCAAAAATATATCCCAAAAACTAAAAAACATACATCGTTGAAATTTTGACAGTAAACGTAAAATTTTCTGAACATTCAAGAAAAAATGAGAACAGCAAAAGCCTTTTTTGTCCCAAGGCCTTCAAAACACGAAGAACTGATTCGCTTTCATGTGAAAAAACAATTTTTGTGATTTTTTATATATATTCTGTTTAAGTTAAAATCTTTAGCTTTCATTTTGTCCAAGAAAATTGAAAATCGGTCAAGTGGTTCAAAAGTGGTGATTTTTTTTAAATAAAAATTTTGCAAAGTTGCCATTTTTCTGGTCATCCTATTTCGGAAATGGTCACCCTAATCAAAAACAAAATAGCAAGTTTTGACGGAATTCGGTGACCCTCTAGATGGAATGGATGTATTTTAGACCAATGAATGTGTATGACATTGAATCTACAACCGTAACCAGTATTCTCTCGAAGGTTATTGATTTCAAACTCAAGCATTCTTAAACAAACATAATCTATATTTTTTTTTTACACAAAACAACTTCTTACGGTAGTTCAAAAACTCCATCATCTTAAAAGGTTTTTTGAGTCAAAAGAATGTGTAATTTTATCCAACTCACCTGAATACTAGCCTTGAGATCCACAAGTCTAACTAGTAGTCAGTCTGATGTTAGTAAATAAGGTTTACATCCAAGCTGGCTCAATAAAACATATCATACCAACTGCTGAGTTCAACGAATGTTTACGGTTATCCAACAGCTCCTTTGAGTGTAGGCCTTCTAATCTACCATCGTAACTAGTCCTTCGAGAGGGCCTTCCTTAGCCGAGTGGTTAGAGTCCGCGGCTACAAAGCAAAGCCATGCTGAAGGTGTCTGGGATCGAATCCCAGTCGGTCCAGGATCTTTTCGTAATTGAAATTTCCTTGACTTCCCTGGGCATAGAGTATCATCGTACCTGCCACACGATATGTGAAAATGGCAACTTTGGCAAAGAAAGCTCTAAGTTGATAACTGTGGAAGTGCTCATAAGAACACTAAGCTGAGAAGCCGGCTCTGTCCCAGTGGGGACGTTAATGCCAAGAAGAAGAAGAAGAATTAATGGACGCTGTCTAACAGCATTCATGGATTTTATTCACCCTGACTGAAAGATGTCTAGGAATATAACCATCATTCGAAGTTTGTATAGCCCATCTGGGTTCAAATCCTAAAGATGAACAGATTTACAACTTCCTTCGATATCAGCATCAAAGAGGAAGTGATAGTAAAATGAATACTTCAGAAATTTCATCTCGTTTCTAATTTGGTTTATATGGTTTATCACACTACTTAAAAAATAGTGATGTCTTCTAAAGCAGCAACACGAATGCAGGGTAATAAAATTAATTTTTTTACGTGTTTTTGTCGTCACTAAAAACTGGTCGAAATGTTAATTTTACCTGCACTAGGTATATGTGGAAAAAGAATAATTGATGAGGGAAAAAATTAACATCGAACAAAACACACATCTTAAAACAAGTATTTTTGAAAAATTTGCTCGCATTACCGAAATTATCTTTTGCAGATGTGAAGATGGATTCTGTTTTGGAAGACCCCCCCTCCCTCATCCTGGTTTGGGAAATCACTTCATACTTCAGATAGCTTGGATTCATGTTGCAGTTTGTGGGCTTTGTTATGGTATATCTTTGCCGTATTGAGCTTTAGTTATAAGATTTCTTTTTGTTTTGTAACGTTATATGAAAAGATGAAGAGTTTGTGCCTCTTTGAGAAGATTTCGAAAAGGAAATCACTCAAAGGGGTTTTTCCCTCTTCCAAATTTTTTGTTATAAATAAATAAATAAATAAATAAATAAATAAATAAATAAAATACCGAAATTTACTTTTAATGATTGTTATACATTTAAAACAAAATCTAGTTCAACTTTGAAAAAAGGGTTTTAATTCATTAAAAAAATTTACATCCATGAATGACATTCAAGATTTAGAATAAAATAGATTAGAAGTTAATTGAATAATTTTTATATATGATTCTACTTTACTTGTTCATTATATTTGGATCATTAGTAATAAGTGATCAGATTTGCTCTTTATTTTCATTGTTTTTTTTTTTTCTAATACTTAAATTAGAGCTAGGTGTTCATCTTACCACCACAGATTTAGTGTGGACTTCGATTCTAAAATTTTAAATTAATGTTAAAATTATCTTTGATTTGCTTCCAACTACATTTTAGTCATTCTGATGGAATCTGATGTGGAACCATACCGTACTTACGTTCACCTTATTGGGAAACCTTAATTCCTGCAAGTTGAAAATTACATCAGAACAAATTTTCAAACGTTACATAATTTTTAAATTTTTGTTTTTTCTCAAATGATATGTCTCATATTTCCCTGGAACCAAAAAAAAAACTCGAAGGTAGCATATAGAAGAAGAACTTAGCTTTCATTTGGAAATGATAAAAAAATGAAGCCAACTTAATTTTATCAGATAAATAGTTTACCACCAGTGCACCTTTTGTTTCTAAATTCTGGAGCAACTATCATAAGCGAAGAAACAAACTGAGTAAAAGCAGCTTGTCCACTAATATTTTCACATTTTTTATTCGTGTTTCTAATCGTGTCCAGATAAGGGCCGCCATATATAATTTTGCAGTAAAGCTAAAGTTTAGTTTAGTACGTGTACTATTACCATTTTTTTAAATAAATCATCGAGCTGTTTAGTAGAACTAACCTACAGTTAGTGACAAAAGTTAGTAATCAGATGCTGTTTTTTTCAAACAAAATACCCATGGTTGGGTCATTGAACTTCAGCTTCTCGTAGTCAAATTTGAATGACGAATTGCAAATAACTTGAAGTGTTTTTCTATATTAAAATTCATTATATTTCATTCCATTTACTAAAAAGTTGTTCACTTACAAAAGTTATGCAAATTTACGGAACACACCGTCCACCCACAACTTACCGTTTTTTGAATAAAATTAAAATAATCATTTGATTACTTTACTTTTGTTTTTGAACAACCTTCTGGAGTTCTTTGGAAAATAACTGTAATGTACCTAATGAATTCAACATCAGACAAAACTTCAAGTTATTTGTAGTTCGTCATCCAAATTTCAACCAAATCGGGACTACTAGAAGCTGACATACAGATCTTCTAAACTTGAGCATTTTGTATGGAAAAACAGTATTTGATTACTTAGTTTTGTCACTGACTGAACACTGAAATTAGTACTATAATAGTAGTTTACGTAACAAGTTGCAAAATGATGATTTTTACAGCAAGAGTCGTAAATTCATCCTACGAGGCTTGCCGAGTGGGATAATTAGGAAAAGTGCTGTAAAAATCGAGTTTTGCAACGAGTTACGTACAACATTTTTTGCAATTTCGTAGAAGACCATTCGAGGGTATCAGAAATTATATCGGAATACATTCACCATCATTTTACAATTTCTGAAAAAATCTTGTGTAATGATTCATTACGCAACTCAAAACAGTTGCGTAATGAGAAAGTGTTGCGTAATGAACCATTACAACATTGGTTTCAGTTGGCGTAATGACTATTCCCACTCTGCATACTTCAGTGCAGGAAAGTAGGCCGTGTCATGACAGATTGGCGTGATAAAAAAACAGCAATGAGCAATTGCAAAAAAATATAATTCATGAACACTGCATTTAGTACTATATAAAATATAATTCCACTTGACAGAGTTTGTATCCGTTGACAGATACGCGTATGTCAAACTCAATTGTAAGACCGCACTTTGTGCGCCAAGGAAGAAAATAAAAAAAATATATCTCTATATCATAATTTACTGCGACGGTCATTATCAAACCAAAAAAAAAGCATTGGAATGAACAAAACAAAACACCTCTTTAATCATTTTCTAGCAGCAAAAATGTGATAATTTTTCTTGGGCGCATGCCAATTCATAATATTAACAGGAATAGCCCATACCTCCATTAGTTGTTTCTTGGCTTGCTCCCCCACCTTCAACAGGCTTCAGTTGTTGGTGGTTGGGGCTAAGCATTTCTCAGAACAACCGCAAAACAGCGGCAACAGCAATACACGATAAGTACAGTTAGCGAGTTATTTCTCTGTTTTTTTTTCTTGTACATTTTGTTCCCCCTTCCCCCTCGATTATACACCTTACCTTGGCGATCTAAATAGTGCTGCGACCGTGGCTGCTCTCGAGACTTCATATCGCTACGTTTTAATAATGAAATAAAGAGGGAATAGAAATAACACACCAACAAGAAGTGAAGCGTTTGGATACATTAAGGTTAAACTGAGCTCTAAGAAAGCTATAGAAATGAGACATGTTGTACTTCTGAATTGGTTCAAACTAATTCTTATTATTTATTGAAATTCGTAACTTAAGACACACATCATTTATGTTTACATGATGCAAAATAGTGAAACCTTTAGCTTAGTGTGATTTGAAACTAATTTGAATTGGCTATAGTTAAAATGACAATTCAACACTAATAAATGCTTACTACTAATTAGCACTGCAATATACGATACCAATGCAAACTTCACAATGCAGAATAGAAGTTCATAGATTTACAGATAATTTCTATGGAAATAAATTGAATATAAAATTAAAAATTAATATTCACATCATGGAATTCATAAGCATCATGTTCAAGGGGAGTAGCTTACAAATGACCTCTTGGGATCCCTGGCCTATTCGCCAGGTGCCGGATGTTTTCACATGCAATACCAATTCAAGCTGCGAAACCTGGCACGCTCAGTGTGCACCTGATTTGCTCAACAACCCGTTTATACCGAAACCCGCCTCAGCGCGTATGACGACGCCAACGTCTTGGGTGGAAGAAAATTTCATTACCAATCCGCGTTACAGAACGATGTTGATCGATGGAAGATGTGGTGGATTTCTAATGGCATACGTCAGTTCACACCTCAGATACCTACACGATCAATTGCTTCTGTTGAGTCTTTCGATCGAAAAGATTTTCTAGAGCATAGGTTCCCAATCTTTCCGGATGCGCGAACCACCTAGCTGTCAGGATAAGTAATTTTGGTTAACATTTCAGTTAACCAAGATTATATTGGCTAATTTTCAACTTAAAGAATACAAATTATGATGTTTCAAACAAGTTCGAAGTTCTTTCAAAAATTGGATGATATACCAATGAAGACTTAGGAGAGTGATCACCACACTACGTCCCTATCTATGATATTGTGCAATCGGGAGTCTGTAATGGGTTTGAGTCCAATGTGTAATGTTGTGTATGTGTAAACATTTTGCACCGTTCTTCTTATGCCATCATAGCCAAGATTTTCTAAATTTGTCAAATCATAGACAGCTCTGAAGTATTGAAAATTTAAAAAATCTGAAAGGAAGGTTATTAAAGTCCAGAGGCTACAAATAATTTTGGAAAGTTCTGGTCAACTTTAAGAACGCATTTTTTCTGAAAGTTCTGACAAACTGAAGACCTTCAAGTCTTCATCCACAGCGCGACGCATAAAATATTTTTTGAATTTCTTAGCTTATGTATGTGTAGCATACAAAAATACACGTGAAATCATAAAAATTTATTTGCTTCCCATACTGAGCTGGGTCAGTCTACTGCCGAGTTTGCATTTCTCCTTAAATGATCCTTTACTTAATAGATCTTATATTACCGATCAACGCTCCGTCATCGTAATCATCGTCATCATCGAAAACTTCAAAAGCAGTTTTTTCTGTTCAAAACTAAAAATTATTCGATGAAAATCTGTTCACTGTGTTTCAGTTGGAGAATAGAATACAGTGAACACATTTTCCTGTAAATTTTCTTGATTTCGAACGAAAAAAATTGCTTTTGAAAATTCCGAAATCAATGACGAATCCTGCCCCCTTAAAACCCAACTCCTTTTTTGCAACATATTCACTAGGCTAGAGCCGTATCGCAGTAAGCCACGCTCGCGGAAGGTTGTGTTTTAGATCTACTGTCACGTTTTTTTCGTCTCCGTGCATTCGACTGATGCAATTGCAAATTCGCCGCTAGAATTTCAACGATATCAAATAAATATTTTTATGTGAAAATTTGTGCGAATGTTTCAATCGTTTTTAATTTGTCGAAGAGTACACACTTCGTTACAGTGAAAAAAAAAATGGAATCTTTTCCAGCACGAAATGGTTGATCTTCCGCGTTTTATGTGTTGTTCAGTTTCGCGTTTGAAAATAATCGAATGCAATTAGTTCTGAACCTGTGAAAATTACGTTACAACTTCCCCAATAAAAATAAAATGAGGATAGTAAAAGCGAAGTTTTCAGGTTTTGTTCCAGTGCAGTTTTTGAAGACGGGGTTGGTGGTCTAAAGGCTACCTCTTCTGCTTCATATGCAGAAGGTCATAGGTTCAATCCCAGGCCCGTCCCTTTCCTCGTACTTTGTAGTTGTGTCGTTTCAACCGATCGCTTCTCGCGTGAGTGCTTTTTTGGTCGGTCATATTTTTGAATAGTTAGATAGCCCTGGAGGGATTTATTCTGCGTTTACTATGTAAAAAGCGGATCGTTATTACCGTTGAACGCTTTTCAGGCGAATCCTGATGGGCTAATACCCCTCCTAACCCCCAACTGCATAGCACTTATAAGGGTGTCGCTGAGTCGGAGGCCTCTCGTTAAGTAAGTGCTACATCAACACTACCTTCCCCAATCTCAAGTTACGGTAAAGCAGGCTTACTCCCTAGCCTTGTTCCTGAAGGCATTCTAGATGAGATTATCCAAAAAAAAAAAAAAACATTAATATTGCTAGTACCGTCAAGCTACCATTCACCGTGCATTTAAGAAAAATTTGCACTTCAATAAATTGTATGAGTTTTCCAAATAATTTGATGCGTACTAGAATACCATTACGTAGCGTGTAATTATATAATAATTCAGGAAAAAATATAAAACGAGTGTTGGATAACAAAAAATACTCTAAAAATATGTTGAAAATGTCATGTTAAGGTCGCCTCGTACCGTTCTATGTCACCATTTACCGTGCACACTAGTGCACCATTCACCGTGCATATAGTTTTCGTCATGATTTAATTTTGTATCTTGAAGAAACGTTGGTAATGGAGCAACTATGTTGCTATCAGTGTGCGCCCTCATTTTTGAGAGTATTATAATCTTCATTTATAATAAAATCCATAAAAAATTTGAAAATTAACTAAATAAATAATTTTTATTAAAATCGTTATATGAGGTTTGACTGTATTGTCCAAACCATTTCATATTCACTCAAACACTCAATATGAAGTTTTTCAATCACGACATTACAATAAATCTAATATTACCGAATAATTTCAAGTTTTTTACAGTAATGCACGGTAATGGGAACCATACATATTGAAAAGGGTCCATTTACCGTGGCATTTGGGTTTTGACTGAAACAACATAAAAAATTATAAATTGCATAAAATTTCATTGCTCATACGATGAAATACATCTAACTAGTAGTATCCACAGTGTAAACTTGTTGAAATTTTGAAAAATTTCATACTCTAACGTTAAAATGAAAAATGGTAGTTTTTGGCGTTTCTACTAAGAGTGTTGAAAAATCTCATTATCAAACAGAATTCACCTGATTTTTACTACATAAACTAGGTTTTTCAAAATGCTTTGTGACAAAAACTACTTCATTTTATCAGTTTTATCTTATTTTGCTGACAAAAGAATAATTTGTGAAAATTTTATGAATATTCTGTAGGAATTTGTATATGTGCACGGTGAATGGAGCCCGCACGGTGACTGGTGACTTAACGGTACCCAATCTACGAAGTATACCGAAACTACGCTAACGCTAACGATAACATATTCACTAGGCTAGGGGCCAATAATATTCCAGGGTGTACTTTACATGTTGAAAATTCCAGGAAATCTATGAAGTTTCTTCAAATCCATACATTTGGTCTCTTGAAAGCATTATTAACTTTTGTAGGGCACAATATTTTCCAAGTCTAGGAACATTTCATTTCTTGATTTGTTTCCAGGAAATTTCTGGTATCATTGAAAAAGTAGCAATTTTTTGTAACTTCCTCAAGATCCTTTGCAATATTTTCAGCAAAACTTTACAATCCGGGTAAAGTCTGAAATATCAAAGTGGCACACATAGGCAGTTAGGCAGAGGATTGTTGGCACAGGATTTTTGAGAATGTTTCAGCCAACTAACTTGCTGGAAATTCTTCCACAACTACTTTGGTTTATCGATTAAAAATGCCAATTTTCGGTCAATATCAACTTGAATGGTTGAAAGCTGTTAAAAAAATATCATCATTTTTGATGTGCTTGAGTAGCATTAACTGAAACATTATTCAATCAACTGAAATGATATAATCTAGTAGGTAATTTGATAATTTCGTATCAGCAAACATACACTTTTTGATGAATGTTTCAGTCATATAGGGTTTCATTCATTGTTGGAAATCCTTCTGGAGATTTTTGATCTAATAAATTTGCTCTGAGCTCTGCAAAGTATGACAAAAACTGAATCTGTATAATTATTGAAAACATATGGTCGGCGTTAATTCAGAGGGGACCAAGTACAAAACATGGGAAAAATGGATTATTCTCTCATTAGGTGCGAAATTACCTTACCTCCATTTCACTTTGACCAGATTTGATGAATACTGTTCTGGCGAGATATATGTAAAAAAATTACTTGGGATGATCAATAAAAATCGATAAAAGTGTGCAGTCAGAGAGGACCAAGGTTTATTACCATAACAGCGAAAATGAATCGCGCTGCTGAGGAATGCGAGGAAATGAAAAACATTTCAAGAGATTTGTCAGATTTTTTCGACATCGAATGATTCTTCTACTTATCCATCAATAAAAATTTATAAATATTACTTAATTCGATTCATTTGATTTTGATTTCTGACCATTTACCATGTTTGGATGGGTGGTCAAAATTACCACAATTTCTGTGCAGACAGAGCGGACCAAGTGTTGAAAAGCACTAAACTGGTTGATTATTGCATTTTTGAGTCAATTTCAGAGTCCGATAGAAGTTTATGGTAGTTCTATGGTGTATGTATGGAATGTGCAAGACCCCGCTTATTGGACCAGTATATTTTGGTCGGTATTCAAGATATTCACTTGGTCCACTCTGACTGAACACATATTTGAATATTTCCGGTCTTCAATGCAATACCCTAATTTTCAAGCTATCGTAATGCCACTGATTTCGGTATTGACGATATGGATTATTGAAGAATTTACGATACTGGTGTCGAAGGGTCTTGACAATCTGCTTATCTTAGAGATATGTACCCAGTTTGACCATAGAAGCATTAAATGATTATTATTTTCATAGAAATTTTTCAGTCAGAGTAAACCAACTCACTGAACGGTGATGTTAAGTTCAGTCAGAGTGGACTAAGTACACATAGTCTATCAAAAAATCGTTCTATCAGTGGTTTGGATTATGGATTTTTCATGATTTTCACTTCACATTATATTGTTTGAAAGTAACACAAAGATGTGTAGGAATATTAAACCAAAAATTTTAACGAGTTAAAAAATACAGAGCTTTAGACTTTAAACCCATTTTTCTCAAAATATCTATCTATCTATTCCTATCTATCTTTATTAACGAGATTTTTAGCCCTGGGCTAGTTCATCTCGGGACCAACGGCTTTACTTCCCTTCCGAAGGAAGTCGTCACTATAATTTAGTGATAATCTCGGGGATGGGATTCGATCCCAGGTCCTCGGCGTGAGAGGCGTGTGTTCTAACCACTACACCAGGTCCGTCCCCTTCTCAAAATATGAAAAATGTCACTTGGTCCACTCTGACTTAACGCCGACCATATGATATCCAAAAATGTATGTGGAAAATTCTAAATTTAAATTTATTGCGATTATTCTAATATTGATATTGATATTGACCACCCCCTAGGGGTCACGACTCACAATTTGCGAAACTATGCTCTAAAAGTGAACGCACTGCACTGCATTAGCTCTCGTCATAGCCTTCAACCTTCCAAATGAAAGACTATTTTCGTTTCATTTTCAGAGGTCAGAATGCACTTGACAATCCTATGACTAAAGGCATGGGAATAATTGATAGTGGGATTGGTACTTCCAACATAGCTTTGGTTAGTCAACATTTGATTTGAGTCATCCATGAAGCGACTAACGCTGCAAAGATTTGCCACCACTCCCTATCTAGTCAAGCATCGTTTTTATTTACAATGATACTTTGCATTGGTAGGTACTTCACGTTGTCACCCATGAATCACAGCTAGTTATAAATAATTTATGTTTTGAACATATTCCGTTGTATTTTTTTTTTTCAGAAGTATTGACTTTATTTCTAACACTTGTAAAGCTAAAACAACGCAAAGAATGGTGGCTTATATAACATTTCATAGGTCTGATCACAAACGATTGATGATTTATAAACATACTTTCAGCATAATAAAGCTAAGAAAATAAGCTGTGTTGATCATTTGTTCTATTTCGGTTGTTTTTTCAGCACAATATGTCGCTATATACACCTGATTGGGGAGTATAATCAGGTGTATATAGCGACATATTTCAGTTGTTGTAATTGAGTTATTTCAAAGTGAAAACCAAGTATATATGACACAAGAATATTAGCTCACAATACAGTTAAATGTTTTGGTTGTTGTGATGTTATTCCGTAAGTTTTTAAACATGGAAAACACTTTGTATTACAATATATCTGATCAGAATGATTGAAGTTGCAAACAAAATAAAAACAAAATTGTCTTCAAAAAATACATGGCTACCACAACCTGAAAAATGTTTTCCAAGTTGAGAAAATCAATCAAATTTGATTATCACTAAGAGGAAGAAAAATTATCACGGCTATAAAACCGTCAGGAAGTGAAATTTTTAGCGTTTATTTTTCAAAGCAAATGTAGCAAAATTCGTAAATTACATCTCTAAAACAACCAATCCTAGTAGACGAGGCAAACTAAGTTGGCAGAATTTGTGTTCACCTTGAAAACTATTTATTTTGCTTCGCTGTACTCTCTGTGTCCACATCTCTTTCCTCATGACGCTTATTGTTCTTTGTTTTTGTTTTTCAGCAGTTTTCTGAGATTTTTTACTTCCTTATCGTTGATGTTATCAAACCGATTGTTTTTTTTTTGCCCTTATGAAATGCAATCGATTTCAGCAGGGACGAAAACACTCAATCTACCCTCGTCTATACTGATACTGGCCGGGTAGAATCTTCGTTTGATTTGTATATGTTTTTATTTTCACCTTGACAACACAACAAAGATTGACAAGACTTTGCCGCAAGATTGTCAGTTTCCTTTTAACCTGCTGATACTAAACCGCTATGTGATAAATCGGAAACAAAAAAATGATATTCATTCGAACCAGCTTGACTTTTTTACATTCTGCTTCGGGAAGTTGTAATTTTTGCACGAAGCACACTAAATACGAATATTTGATTTGAATATAGCATTTTTTGACCATCATCAAATTACATCGAAATGGCACACAATATTGATCGAAGTTGAAGAATCGATGTTTGAATTTTGCATAAAAAACATTTAAAACATATGATTACACCTTACATTAATAATCCTTATGAAGTTATATGCATGTTTGTATAGCGTTAACCGCATAGTATAAAACAAACTAAGACTATCGCCGCTCAGCGAATAGGGGTGATGTGCTAGTATCCGTCATATTGAGCTTTGATCAGTGAAAACCTGTCGTTTTCCCAGTATTGCAGTAAATGATGCTGATACAAACCGATGCCAAACAATTCTTTCTAAAAACGGCTTTCGCATTGTACAATAAGATTTTGATTAAATCTTGATTGTCTATTTGGAAATAATGCAATGAAATTGCATTTAAAATTCTTTGTTAGACATCAAAAATTCAGCTCAAACGAATAAACACAATTCTTTTGACCGAATAATCATGATATCTGCTCACAGTGCAGCAAAAAAAACACAATCAAAGGAATCGTTTTTACGTCGAGTATCACGCACACTTTGATGCGCACAAGTTTTTTTTTCTCAGTACGACGGATTGAACTTTGTTTTACATTCTCAATAATACGCAAAATTTTACCGGCGTGTGATCGGAACTAAATCCTTCAGTGAAGAAGTACGATGGTTTTCCATAGTGAAAATAAGTGCCCGGCAAAGTAAAGTCGCACAGGGAGGCGGGAAGAAACTTGTATCATAAAGTGGTGTGACTGGTGTCGATCGCTACACGGAGAAAATGAAGTACGCCAAAGGAGTTCATTCAATCAATTCGGGGGGTTCGTGCGTTAACCTAATTTTGAGTTAATGGGGTAGTAGTTGTTTTCACTCTGAAATAAAAATAGTCACAGAATTACTAAAGTTTATGCATTAATGACTATTTTCTATATACCTCTCTTTCATTCTGCTGTGAATTTCTACACTAAATGTCATTTCATCTGGATTGAAGCTTAGCGATGCTCAAACCCAGGCGAATTGACAAATAGGAATAAAATTCCTTGCAGAATGAAAGAGAGGCAAATAGAAAATAGTCATAAATAACTCAAATTTAGTAATTCTGTGACTACCCGTGTTTCTGAGTGTTCATTTGCAGCCATGGGAAAAAATACCTACTAGCCCAGTTCTTTTCACTCAACCGGCAAATCAAATAACTAAACTTCCAGTACTATGCCACTTACTCAAATTTGAGGTAACGCACGATGGTTCGGATTTTTGGGTTGTTTTGCTCTTCGCTCTCTGGACAACAATAGAAGGAGCAAATGAAATAGGGAGAGAAAAACAACTCAAAAATAAGTTAAAAAACTCAAATATGGGTCTTCCGTTTTCTCCGTGTAAGCATTTCTTTCAAATCGTGTTCGTCCATGCGATTTCAGTGAAAAAGTGCAAAGTGGATAATTGAACTGAAGTTATTTATCGAAATACAGTAGTTTTAATGCATGTTTGGTGTACAAGTGTACGAACCATAACAGCACAAAATTACACATGGAAAATTAATCAATGTTGCAGGTAAGTTGGAATATCCATCGTAGTGGAACATTTTAAGTTTAATAAGACGAATAATAGCGCTTACGACGAAGTAGAACGAAACTCTACTTAACGGATTTCATTTTTTTTTAAGTATAAAGTTTCGTTCTACTTAGTCGTAAAGCGCTATTATTCATCGTAGCAAATAGAAAATGCTCCACTACGGTGGATTTTCCAACTAATCTGCAACGTAGATTAATTTTCCATGTGTATTTTGTGAAAGCTGTTATGGTTCGTACACTTGTACACCAAACATGCAATACAACTACTGCATTTCGAGAGATAACTTCAGTTCAATTATCCACTTTGCACTTTTTCTTCTTCTACTTCTTGGCATTAACGTTCTCACTGGGACAGAGCCTGCTTCTGAGCTTAGTGTTCAATGAGCACTTCCTCAGTTATTAACTGAGAGCTTTCATTGCCAAAGGTTGCCATTTTCGCATTCGTATATCATGTGGCAGGTACGATGATACTCAGGGAAGTCAAGGAAATTTCAATTACGAAAACATCCTGGACCGACTGGGAATCGAACCAGACCCCTACAGCATGGCTATGCTTTGTAGCAGGGGACTCTAACTACTCGGCTAAGGAAGACCCCAAAAAAAATCAAGTATTAGAAATCTTTCAAACTTGAAAGAAATTGTAAATCGGTTGCGAATTGGGTCAAATTCACCCCAGTGACAATTTGCCCCCGGCTTACGGTACCGTTCGTCATGTACCACCGCGAATGGATTGGCAAGCTTCCATCCAATAAAAGTCACTCAATTCATATACCTAGCAACTAATTGTCGTAGGTACCGTAATTTTCGGGTGAAATTGATCACTTTTCAAGGTTTTTCTTGTCTGATTTCTATAATGTTGCCAAACAACTGAATGCAGGAAAACAAGTATGAAGGTGAGCCTCATTGACTCAAGTACAGAAATTTTATAACAAAAGTAATTTTAGTGCTAAAAAATATGTTTAAAATAAAAATCATGAGATCTCATTTCGGGGTGAATTGATCACTTATCAATGCCATTATTGTTAGTTTTCAAAACAACTTTACATAATAAATTTGAGCTCCCTGAATCCGAATATGCTTGCCAAATTCTTAACAATACAATATTATAGAATTAATGAATGTTTAAATTTCAAGAATAACGCAGAAAACGCCTAAATGTATGCAATTTCCTAAGGAATTTCTTGATATATTACAGAAATTCAATTACTTCAATGAAATCAAACGAATTGGTACGAGTTTTAGTTATGAAAATCTAGTTTAGGGATATATCTTTAGTATCCTCACAAACTTTCAGGATTATACCATGTCCAAATCCTTGTCTAGAACTAGAAGTTTATTGATGTTTGTCAACACTGCATTGCACAAGATTTTGAAATTTTTACATTATTTTCATATAAATAAACATTTTTGAACGCAAAAAACTTCACCAACACACAATTTGGACATACTTACGACAAACAACGTTCATTCACTGCAGGTTACATTGATATTTGTGCTCCATTAGGAAGAAATAAAATCGAGTAACACAGTGATCAATTCACCCTACTGATCAATTTCACCCGAATTTACGGTACTTTGCACGAATCCATTTGCGAGGGACGCGTCTCAGCCTGAGACTTGTCCTGCGTAGCACAGAAAAATGTTAATGATCGCGTGGCTTGAAACGCTGACTCATAAATAAAACTATGCCCACTTGTCGATAGCCGGTGTGACTTTGACGAGCAATAACGGCCCAGTGCCGACTGTAAGTGAGTAGTCGTCCAGTGATGAGGAAAGCGACACCATTTTTACTCCCACTGCGATCGACCGCGCGGTTCATTAGCTGTTAGCGTGTGTGTATGTTTTTTTTTCAAACTTTGATTGTTAATCGACTTTGGATTGGATATAACTGGCAAGAAGCATGCCGGTATGCGATAATTGTTACCGCGCTGATCTGCCACTATTACAAGCCAGGTGACGACAATCCCCGAGACTCCGAACATATTTTACATAACGTTACGGACTAATAGCGTGTATGTCAGGGTTGCCGATTTGCTTCAGAAAGCTGTATTTCAACGTGCAAAGCATGAAACTGTATTAGTCGCTTAATTCCATCCTTAATCACGGCCGAGGTTTGCAAATCGACATGTAAAAATGTTTGGCTGAATTATGCAAAACAATGTTTTGATTGATGGTTTGTCACTGGCATACACATTTTTTCTGCTCTTGGAAGTTTTTAAAAGTACGTGAAGCAAAAAAAAAACAGTATTTCACAATACTGAAAAAAAAAAAACAATATTTTTCAGTGCTTAAATTAAAAACGGTACTTTTTCAGTGCTATGTTTTCTACTATTGATCCCTGTACGATCCTACCATTTTTCATTGGACCTGTTGGCGAAAGCTAGTGGTGGTAATCCTTCTTGGACACCGTCTTGGGAAAAAACCTCTCTTTCTTCCAAGGGTGAAATGAACAATGTTCATAATTGCATCGAAATGAGCAATCAGTTGGATGCTCTAGACAAATTTTCCGAACTAATGATTGATGCAATGTTCAAAAACCACCACTATGACTGAAGCAGTTCAAGTTAGTGTAAAGCTTAGCTTAGCTTAGCTTAGCTTTAGACTGACTACACATATCAATTGGTTGCTATCCCGTGATTGACCGAAGTCAGTGAAAATGCACAAAGAATCAACTAGAAGTTTCGGATGGGATTGGCCATAATCTTCTTCTCTATTTATACATGGTCAATAGCGGCGCCGGCCACTTCCTTGTAGTCAGGTGGGATTGGGGGGAGGAATGTTAGTGTGTAACCATTGCTAATTTGGAGACCGTGTTTGCCTCTGCATCTCCACAAAGGTTACTGGAGGAATGTTTGTTAATGGGGAGGGATGCGTTGGGTCACAGGATTCACTTTGATAAGCGATGGACCATGATAAATAATTATTTGTGAGACATAAACCTGCTTATATGTAAATATAATATTTTCGTTTGATATGAAACAATATTTATGTAGAGAAAAATTATTCCGACACTTGAGGTGACGAACCTTTCAAAGTTTGTTGAATCACTTTATTCAACAAACTTTGAAAGGTTCGTCACCTCAACCTTTCGCAAGTCTACACTTGTAGTGTCGAACCGTTCAAAGTTTTTTCTTAATTACAAAAATAAAGGTAAAAAGAGAAGGTGTTTTGAAAAAAAATTTAGACATAAATAATTTATGAATCAGAGTTTATGTCGACACTCACAGTGACGAACCATTCATAGTTTGTTGAAAAATCATATTTACGTCTCACCGTTGTAACGATTAAAGGTGCAGTCATACATATTTTACAGATAAGAAATAGTAGCATGAAACGAGCTCACCAATTGATCCGTCATCATTGAGCAGCAACAACGCACTTTCAGCTTCACTCGTTTGCTCGGCTATATTAAAGCACTCAGAAAAAATAGGCGCGCGACCCGAGAGGGAAAACAACTGACGACTGCTCGGGCTTTCTTGACGCACTGCGCAGGAGCAAGCGTCAACGTCGAAAGATCAAAAAGGACTAATCGAACGCGGTACTCTTTCACTTTACTCGACCGATGCGTGACATGTTTGATCCTGCCCTCATCGCCGGCCCCCGCAGGAGCAAGCGTCAAGGTCGAAGGATAAACACAACTCAGAAGCAGTTCAAATTAGTGTAAAATTTACTAATCAAATTTTTATAGGATTACGTTTTTCTAATGGATCCAAATAATAATTTAAATATTTTAAATTGAAATGCTCGTTCTTTGAATGGTAAAGAGGGCGAGCTGTTTAATTTTCTTACAGATTATAATGTACATAAAGCAGTTATTACGGAAACCTATTTGAAGCCTGGATCCAAACTCAAAAGAGATCCAAACAATTTTGTTTATCGTAATAATCGACTTGATGGTACATGTGGGGGAGTTGCAATCATCATGCATAGGCGTATAAAACATCAACTGTTTTCGTCATGTGGAACCAAAGTTTATGATACTTTGGGTGTTTCTGTTGAAACACAGCTTGGTAAATATACTTTTATAGCTGCCTATTTGCCTTTTCAATGCACTGGGAAGCAAGTTGATTTGCTTCAAAAAGACTTGCGGAAGTTGACTCACAAGAAGTCATTTTTTTGTCATTGGTGACTTTAATGCCAAACATCGGTCATGGAATAATTTACAAAGTAATTTCAACGGCAGAATTCTATTTGGCGAGTAATCTTCAGGATATTTCTCAATTCAATACCCTGATAGCCCTACTTGTTTTCCCTCTCTAGAAACCCTTCTACAATTGATTTGGTCTTAACCAACTCTAATCATCCTTGTAGCCATTGGTTACTCATGCTGAATTTGAATCTGATCATGTCCCTGTTATATTTCAAATATCCCAATTATTTTCGAGCCGACTGGAATAAATATGAAACACACATTGATAGTAATCTTGATGTTAGCATTTCATTGCAAACAAAACTTAATATTGAAAATGCTCTCGAAACTTTAACTACTTGAAGCAAGAGACATTGCAATACCAAAATGTGAAGTAAAATTTCGAATCCGTAATTGTGGACGATGATCTTAAATTCTTGATCCGCCTTAAAAACGTGAGAAGAAGGCAATTTCAACGCACTCGCGATCCTGCTATGAAAATTATATGAGAGGATTTGCAGAAAGAAATCAAAAAACGTTTTTCACAACTAAGAAACGAAAATTTTGAAAATATTTTTTTTTTTCCATTTGGACCCTGGCTCTAAGCCCTTTTGGAAAGAACCTCAGAAGCCAATACCGGCATTGAAAGAGGAAAACAAATTATTCCTAACTAATTGCGAAAAAGCTCAAACTGCTATGCAGTTTGAAAGCGCGTACAATTTTAATTTAGGACTTACTGGTCCAATTGAAAATCAAGTTACTCAAGACTTCCGAAATATTCTCAATCAAGAGAACGTTTTCGAAAATTCCTGGGAGACTGATTTGGAAGAAGTGAGAACTATTAAGAAAATCAAAAACATGAAGGCTCCTGGCGATGATAGAATTTTCTACATCCTCATCAAGAAACTTCCAGTAAGTAGCTTATCATTCTTAGTTGATATATTTAACAATTAGTATATTTTCCTGACAAATGGAAAAATGCTAAGGTTGTACCAATTTTAAAACCAGACAAAAATCCTGTAGAAGCTTCTAGCTATCGTCTAGTCTAGTTTACTTTCCTCAATCAGTAAACTTTTGGAAAAGGTCATTTTGAATAGAATGATGGTCCACATCAACGAAAAGTCAATTTTTGCCAATGAACAGTTCGGATTCCGACATAGAAATTCGACCACTCATGAACTCTTACGTGTAACAAATTTGATCTGTTCCAATAAATCTGAAGGCTATCCTACTGGTCTTGCTCTTCTAGACATAGAAAAAGCATTCAACAGTGTTTGGCATGGAGGTTTGATCGTAAAATTAAAAAAAAAACTTAAATTTTCCAACATACATTGTTAGAATAATTCAAAGTTATCTGTCAAATCGTACACTTCAGGTTAATTATCAGAACTCCAGATCTGAAAGACATCCTGTAAGAGCTGGTGTTCTTCAAGGCAGCATTTTGGGACCAATATTATACAATATTTTCACATCTGACTTACCTGAGCTACCTCAGGGATGTCAAAAATCTTTGTTTGCGGATGACACAGGCCTCTCCGCCAAAGGACGAAGCCTGCGTGTCATCTGTAATAGATTGCAAAACAGTTTGGATATTTTTTCTTCATACTTGCAAAAATGGAAGATTTCTCCTAATGCTTCCAAAACTCAACTAAAAATATTCCCACATAAACCAAAAGCTCTTTAATTGAAACCCTCAAGTAGATATGTTGTCACGATGAGAGGGGTTCCAATAAATTGGTCAGATGAAGTTGAGTGTCTAGGGCTCATGATAGGGTAAGTGTACCAGTTATGGCCATAGTGGTTCACTATTTCGCCATACATAACAACTTGAATTTATTCACATTTTGAAAAATTTGGTGTGTTTTAGGAGTAAGATAAAGGATGTATCTTGATGTTAAAACATTCAAAAATATTAAAAATGTGAAAGTTTTCGAAATTACGCATAGGGAACCACTATGGCCATAACTGGTACACTTTCCCTAGATGAGAATTTAACTTTCAAAAATCGCATTGAGTGCATTCAAGCCAAATGTAGCAAACAAATTTAAAATATCTTTATCCACTTATCAACAGAAATTCAAGACTGTCTTAAGAATAACACAAATTCAGGTTTCAATATAGAAGTTAAGCACTTTTTTTTTCAGATCAACTGTAAATTTGTTAACGAGCTATTCACAAATATGCAGCAGACGTAATTTAATAAAAATCAATTTGAACAAAACGCAGTGAATACTAATGTATTGTCTCTTGGTACACGACTCGCATTTCTACCGTCCAACCCTTGAATTAGCGCAACCAGGCAGAAACAAGTTTCATACAAGACCACCTTCTTAACCAGATCTGTTCTTAAAAACTGAAATTCATGCGTGGGATTTCCCGTTCTACCGGTACCTACCTGACTCCTACATTAGCTAGAAGGCGTTTTTATTGCTCACTCGCGTCTGACACAGCTGGATCCGCATCTGATTGAGCTGGTTGCTCATAATTCAGAACATTGTACTTGAGACATTCGGCAAACTGTCAAACATTAATCTTGTTGCTAAAATGGAAAAGATGTTAAAATTTCCAGATGTCTTACTTCATCCAACAATTGATCATTGTTTCTTTAAATGGCACTGCGCGCCGCCTACCCTTGAACCAATAATTCCAGAGTCACAAAATTCGAGCGTTATTCCATTTCAATTGTTACCGAATGACTTCTACTTCAGGGCGGTTCATAATTCAATAAAGATTGAAAATTTAATCTCCCATATCTGCCATCCTTACGATAAAAACAGTGATCTGTGAAATTTTCTGCTTTTTCGGTGGTGATATGAATATGGCCCAAAGCCGATGTAGGTTTATATGAAAATTATTATGGATTAATTTTGAGAAATATTTCAACCACGTCAGTACTTATGAAAGTTCAAATTTATCATCTCATAGCGAAAACTCATTATTCAAACCACAATTTTGTAAGGATTTTTGCAGAGGTTTGCCGAATTATAACCCACATGTAGCTAAAAATAACTAAAAAAATCGTTAATATCTTCCGTCAGATTGAATTGCTCTCTTCTGCAACTTCCTTTATAATAATTTAAAAAATGAGTTTTCATTATAATAAGTTTGTACTTATTTTACAGTACTGACATGTATGTAACATATTTCAAAATTGCTCCATAGTAATTTTCATACAAGCCTTCATCGTCTTTAAATCACCACCGAAAAAGCTGAAAATTTCATAGAACACTATTTTAATCGTAAAAGTAAGAAGCAAGATATATGATATTAGATTTTCGACCTTTTTTGAATTCTGGATTACCCTATTCGACATGCGTCAGTTTAAAGTCTTTGTCGGCCAATGCTAAGGAATGTGCGGCTACACGCTACACAGCAGACACCGAGATCAGCTTACCGGGTTTAGTGCGCGTTTGGTGAAACAATTCAATGTCACCAGCAGAAGCAGCGCAGTCGTCTTGTTTCCAAATCACGCAGGTGAACGGGCTTCGAATGTGCCATTTGACCGCCTTTTGAGGCATCTTTTATTCATAGGCACCAGAGTATAAGCATCTTCTTCTCGAAAATAGTCACTCGTTGCGTTGGTTATCGATTTCTATCTTTAACTATCTTTTTTTTTTTCTTTTTATTAGGTTGACCCCAAAAAAATAACGAGGTAATGAAAGACGTTGAGATGTCCTGATAACGCATATAATATAAAGAAAAACTAACATTGGTCTGGTGAACTCAACCTTGAAAATTGACATCGATTTCCAGTTTTCACCATGTTGATGTGTCGGTTTTCCATGTTTATTATGTTTCTTTGGCTTCTCCTGACGGATTACATGTCAAATCGGTCAGTCACAGAACTCGACCATCTTCGATTTGAATTAAATTTTGCACATGTTTTTGGTATGGTAGAACAAGTGTTTTCCATAGAAAAATTGATCATTTTGACTCAAGTGTAACTTTTGAAAATGGCCTGTAAATCTTTGCATGCAACTTATTTGAAAAATTCTAACTACGAAACTGTTGATTTTAAAGAAAAATGTTCTATGAGGAAGCTGTAGTGAACCGTTTGGACCATAAGAACAAAAATAAACACTGAAAAAATATTCTATTTATTTTCATATAAAAATCAAAAATGAAACTTGAATTTAAAATTACACAAAAACCCCATTTTTAATATTTAATATTTAATTCGTACTTGAAATAGGTGAATATGAAGTGATTCAGACCTGCAGCACTTGAATATAAAGCGAATCAAATCTGAATCACTTGAATATGGAGCAAGTCCGGCAGGAATCACTTGGATATGAAGCGAATCAAACAAAAAACACTGTAATAATCCTAAATCTCTTTAATATGAAATAAATCAGACCTGGAACTCTTGTACATAAAGTGATTCAAACTTAAACCATTTGCAAATGAAGTGAATCAAGCATGAATCACTTGAAATCATTTGAACATTAAGTGAATCAAATCTGAAACAGTCGTATATGAGTGAATCAGGTAAGAATCATTTGGATATGGAGCGAACTGATATGTTGTTCTGAATGTTCATTCTTCTTAATTTTATTACATATTTGATACCGTGATCGACGGAATCCATGAAAAATGAATGTATTTTGAGACACTGGTGCAATAATTACAAAGATATCATATAACAAATCAAGCTGTCCGAAACTGTGGGATAGGAGGTGCTTAACCAATTTGCAATTTGTCCGTATTTAGTTCAATTATGGTACAAAATACATTCATACTATCAAATTAGGATTATGTTCGAACATTGCTGTCCAGTATTGGGTGGTGTCCGGTACTGGGGGATCTCCCCCTATACAGTCTATCGATACACAAATCTAGCTGGCAACACTGTTTCAAGTGAAAGAAGAAAAGTTCAACCCGGAAATTAATTGACGAATAAAAGTGAGGTTAATTTTGCAAAATCTGTTTTGAAAACTCAAAATTGGCGTTTGAGGACTGGCGCAAGACAGCTTTAATTGTGATGTAAATATAGGGAAAAAAACGTTTTTTATTAGACTTTTGGCAAATCTTACATCCTTGTTTTTAATTAATTATGATTCGTGGTTTACGATTACGTGGTTTACCAGCCGAGTGGAAGTTTGACAACTAGCGAAAAACTGAGCATTACATATACTTTCCAATTGGATTAAATGGACAAATTGATGTGAATTTTTGCGAAAAAGTTACACGTCTTCTCGGTGAGAATTGAAATCACGACCCATAGACAATAAAATCGACAGATAATAGAAATTTCAGCCAGTGTGGTGTGTTATGTGTTATTTCAATACCTAAAAAATAATACGCTCTCGAGCTAGGCACTGGATATAAATAGAAAGCGTTGTGTTTGGATGGGCATCTAATTCTTCCGAAAGAGGTGCACTTTGCGAAAAAGGACCACGTGATTATTGAGCTGAAATCGAATTCAGGTTAACTTATGCGTCCATGAGTCCTCTCGTGGCGTAGGAGTAACGCGCCCTAACTAAAGATCAAGAAGTCGTGACATCAATTTGTCTATTTAATAAAATTGTAAAGTATATGTTATGTTTAGTTTTTCGATAGTTGCCAAATTTTACATCATTTAGGCGACATCAAGTAAAAATTAGCTTATTCAATTTCCAAATTTTCAGAAACATAACCCAACTTTTATTTGTCAATAGCATAAAAGCAAAATCAAATATTCAGCAAGTTTGGAATAAATTTCTTGTTATAATCATTTTCTATTATGTAGGGTACAAAATCAATTAGTAGTTAGAAACACTGCTCAAATAATATCGATTTAGTTCAATATTTAATTAATGCTATTAGTTATTCAAATTGAGTCTTCAGAAAAGATTTTTTGTTTCTTTTTAAACTGGTTGGACAGAATTACGAAAAGCTCGATGTTTGAGATCGTTACACTTCCCAGACAACCAAAATGTACGTATAACGAAATCACATGGAGGCTTTATATGTGCAAAATTTCACTTATAAGATGTCGCGAAAAGGCCTTCTACGTACAAAAGTGGAGGCGATATGCGTGCATATACAGTACTGGACAGAAAAAAGTACGCATTGGCCGTTTTCCCATACAAAATGATCAAGTTTGGAGATCTGAATCTCAGCTTTTAGTGTTCCGATTGATCTGAAATTTTCACCACAGCCTTAATATAACATAGATTGTACTCAATTAAAATATCACTGCATTTGAAACACAATCTTTTAAATTATTAAAAATCTCTCAATTTGCAAAAAATTGCAAAATTTAATTTTGAAAATATTTTGAAAACAATCAGTTTTACCGAAAAATGATGTTCTGCAAATTTGTGTGTCTTATTAAATTGTACATTTTTGCACAAGGACATATTGCTCTAAATATTTTCATTTAAAAATTATTTTTACTATAAAATTTTGTCATTTTTATCAAAATTTGAGATTTGCGATAACTTAAAAGTTCGTTAATGAAAAATTAAGAATTTCTAGCCTAGCAAATTTGAGGTTACTTTCAAGCTGCGGTGAAAATTTCAGGTCAATCGGACAACTAGTAACCGAGATATAAGACTCCAAACTTGATCATTTTGTATGGAAAAACGGCCAATGCGTACTTTATTCTGTCCAGTACTGTATTATGTGATGAATAATAACATACAATGCGAGTGTATAAATATTCTACCGAACTAACTTGTGATCTTATGCGACTTAACTTATGATAACAAATGTTGATTCTACAGCTGCTACGAATTGATTCGACTTACTTTGTACGAGTGTACGAGACGAAACAAAATGTACAAATGAACTCAGAAAAGAAGAGTTTTATGCGAGGAAACTCATCAATCTGACGAGTTTATCCACGGTGTTTTGCGGGTTTGATGTAATTAGTATGAATAAACGAGATGTAACGTGAACTTTCATGCGATTTCTGGTTGTCTGGGTTGAATGTTGAACCAAGCTAGGAACATAACTATTACTCAATGTTGTTCTTAAATTACGTTATTCTTCGGACGTTATTCGTTAGATGGGAAAATTATTGAAAAATACAGCTGGAAAAATTGATAAATAAAAGGTTTTCTAACACAATCATTTTTTAGCCCAATTTTTAAATATTCAAATAACGATAGCTGCTTCATTTTCTGATATTTTTGTACCTTTTTATCAAACGATCTGAAAATACTATTCTGTTTTGAGAATCCTTGAAAAGGGGGGGGGGGTAGTTTTGCAAACCTGGAGCGATCCCTACAGAATGTCCTCCGGAAATCTAGGGTGTTGGTGTCAGACCCTGCAAGCCAAACGTGTAAACACACCAGCACAGGAACGTCAACGAGAGAATACGGACCCGAATAATCGGCAAAGACCACGGCGACGGAAATGGACTAGCGATTGGAAATTCGGTACGTCAAACTTCAAATCTTTCAACTTCATCGAAGTATTCGCATACTCTCCGATGTACTGAAGAACTGCTGTTTCGGTATTGTAGCGATGCAGGAGGTGTGCTGGACAGGTTTGTTGGTGCGAACGTTTAGGGATAACCATACCATCTACAAGACATGCGGAAACACACGTGAGCTGGGAACAGCTTTTATAGTGATGGGCGATATGCAAAAGTGCTTGATTGAGTGGTGGCTGATTAATGAAAGCATGTGCAAGTTATGAATCAAAGTCCGATTCTTTAACTTCAGCATAATCAACACGCATATCGCAAAACTCCGGAAGCACTGATGATGACAAGGACGCCTTTTACGCGCAGCTCGAACGTACAAGCCACGACGTCAAGATCATCAAAGAAGATTTGAACGCTCATTTGGCCAGGAGTTGTTGGAGAAGGAGTTCAGAGACCAACGAGAACTGCCTTCAACTGATAGATTTCGCCGCCTTCAAGAATATGGCCATTCGTAACACCTGTTTTCCAGAACAACCTCCCGTATTGGTACACCTGGAGATCACCACAGCAGACAGAATCACAAATCGATCCCGTTCTAATTGATGGATGGCACTTCTCCGACAATATCGACTTCAGGACCTATCGTGGCGCTAACATCGACTCTAACCACTTCCTGGTGATGGTTAAATTGCGCCCCGAAACTCTCCGTCGTTAAACAACGTACGGTACCGACGCCCACCTCGAAACAATTTATGGGCGACTTAAACAACCGGATGTCGCCAATGCTGCGCGGACGCATTGGTGTATCTTGAGGCAACGGCTTTTAGGGCGAGATCACAAGTTATGCGAGAATATTAGTCACAAAAATACGGAGGCGCATCATCAGTGGAAGTCGTGCCTATCATGGGCTCCAGAAGAAACTGCGGTCAAGAAAGATTCACCTCCGCACCAAATGCACGATGTAAACGTGGACGATGCTCAAAGAGGACCTGCAAGCAATTGGAGTCTCGACGGCGGACCCAGTATCCTGAAGGTGGCTAGAGCTGGTAGTAATACCATGAGGTAGTTCCGGGGGACACTCATAGGCTTCTTTCCAAAAGCCGATTATATGTGGTATGATTGAGTTTTTTTCCTTTTTTTTCCTCTTTCACAACAACTCAAGCGAACCGGAGTAGTTATAGAAGACATACGAATGAGAACCACAGAGCCAAATCCCAATCGGCGCCAAGACAGCCGTGGATGGTGAATTTTTCTAGCTTTTGCTAGAAGTGCGAGAAATCAATAAAAAAAAGCTGGACAGGAGCTAGCTGGATTGATCTGGTGCACCAGGACCTGCAAAGCGTGTGGTCGCAGTCGAGGATGGAGAGAAGCGGCCGTGAACCAAGTGAATTGGCGAAATATTGTGGGCGAAGTTTTATCAAGTTAATTGATGTAAAACCAAATAAATAAATAATAATCATTTCATTAAAAATAACCATTACGTACGTTGATAAAAATCATCGAAGTACGGATTTTTTTTTCCGAAAATGATATGAGATAATCTTAATCCCTAAGGATAGTAAAACAAAAAGATGAAAAAAAGCAAATAACCAACCCTTAAAAATAAAAATTAAGCCTCAGATGCTCACGTGGATTATGGCTACGTGTTGATCCTTAAAGGAATTTTGGAATATCTCTAGAACCATCGACCAATGAAGAGTTTTATGAGAACTTGTAAAAATATGGGGCAGAAATATCACAAACAAAAAAGTGGTAAAATGATGTGGTAGAAAAGGGGGTTAAAAATGTAAGCAAAATCGCGGGTTGTCGTTAAATTTTCTATCACAGGGGCCATAAAATTGAGCTTTTTACGTATATTAAGGTGCAGATGCATCGAAGCCAAACCTCAAATTTTCAAGATCACAAATCTAGAGAACTAAACAGCCGTTCAAGCTGAAAAACTTAATTAACTTAAAACCACCAGCGTGTGTTTAATCGATTAGGTTTTCAGCTCAATTCGCTGTCTGGTTATCTAGATTTGTGATTTTGAAAATTTTAGGATTGGCTTCGATTCATCTTTATCTTAAAATAATGAATGTTTTAACAAAATTTGGTCGAAACGAGTGATGGTCGATAACAAGTATTGTGACCCATAAGTTGAATTTTCTCGAAATGTTTCAAATTATAAATTGAACGCGGCCTTTGGGCTATAAAACGTTAAAGAGATTTTTTATCCCTTACCCAGCAACAATAATTAGGAAATTTCGATTGAACTTAACATATTTTTTCATTCTTTTATTTTCAGGTATTTGATATAAAACTGTGCAGTTTGGAAAAGGTAAAGTTTTTTATAAAATATATTGATCTAAATAATTGAAAAATAAATTAAGCAATACGCTATGCGAGCCTTCCTTAGCCAGTGGTTGAATCTGCGGCTATAAAGTGAACCATGGCCTGAAGGTGTCCTGAGTTCAATTCCCGGTTGGTCCAGGATCTTTTCGTAATGGAAATTTCCTTTACTTCCCTGGGCATAGTGTATCATCGTACCTGTCAAACGATATACGAATGCGGAAATGGCAACTTTGGCACAAGAAAGCTCTCAGTTCATAACTGTGGAAATGCTCATTGAACAATAAGCTGAGAAGTAGGCTTTGTACCAGTGAGGGCGTAATGCCCAAGATGAAAAAAAGGAGGAAAATTTATAGGACAGCCCTTTGTGTAATTCTACTATAAAGACGTACAAAAAGCCGTTGAAAAACAATTCAAACTAAGCGACCCGATATGGAAGACATAATTGTGCGACATTGCTACGGATTATTCATTTCTAACTAATCTGCATCTCTGTCGAGCGGTGTGCTTTCCGCAATTAAAATAATTTTCAATTCCGTTAAAGCAAACACGCTCACTTGTATAAGCTTATCGTTTAATCTTGAGGTGTAATCTTTGCGGCCTCTCCTTTTACCATTCACTTAACTGGGTTGGGCGTATTTTTCCATCTCCAGGGGGTTGCTGAAGAAAAATGGAGCCATTTAGCGTCCATAGATGAAGCCATGAAACCCATCTACTTTAGTCCACCAAGGATGTGATACAAATCCAACCAATGCAGCTCTTCACTATGAAGCCAATTACTATACACAGAGTATACGTTGTTCCACGCGAACAAGGTTTGTCACTTGGACAACGTAAAAATCATGAAATTATTCGCATTGTTTCCACAAGTGGTGAATTATAAGCGAAAGACAAATTGTGTTCAGCGACCTGTGACTGCACACCACATCTTCAAGATACACCTAACCGGAATAATTGCTGCCCATTTTGCGCACCGCCGTTCTGCGAAATAAATGTGATGTGAAATACAATTGCCACTGGTTTCAGACCTTGTGTCGCACACCTTCACTATTTGCGGAGGCCAACATAGGATAGAAGTCGGACGGAGAGTTTTCCAAGGGGGGTTTTGTTGTGCAAAACTTTTCGGGTGGGAATAATCGCGTGCCCTGAGAGCGAAAGTCAAACACAGTCTCATCTCAGTTGCACAGACAACGGGGTTGTTTCGCAATTCCGAATGCCATTCAGTTGATTAGCAAATCGGAATGCAAGAATTCTCGAGCTGTTATGACTGGGACTGTTATTATATATCAAACAATTAACATTGAAGCATGAAACGAGCTCACCGCTCACACTAAAAATCTAAGGGTAAGTATTTACCATTTTACATTTCAAAATATGAAATATCCCATGAAGCGATTCTCAATCCTATCAGCTCCACTTCCAAATATTTAGGAGCCGACTGGAGTAGAGGGTCTTGTTTTCCCGGACTGGAAAAAATCCCGGGATTCGGGATTTTGTTTTTAAAAATCCCGGGATTTCCCGGGATCCCGGGATAAAAAATCAAATGCTTCCAAAACAACTATAGAACGGCCAGAGCAGATATTGAAGCAATGTTTAGAGCAGTTTCATAACAACCGAACCTGTTTTTGAAGGTTAAGTTGAACTATAATAGACCAAAAACAATATTATCTAAGATTTAATGCATCAATATTTCAACCTATCTGCAGAGAGTCTTGTCTCTACAGTCGTGGTGTTCAGACGTGTCGAAATTTAACCTCCGCTAGTGTTATTTTTTTCACTCAGAATAGTGATTGGATGTGAGTTTTTATGAAGAAAAGTGTGTGCCTTCAGATGTCCTAATTGATTCGAAAGTGATTTGCTTATTTATTTTCTAATTTATTTAAAACGTTGGATTAGTTGAGTCAAAGTCTCAATCATGTTGATTAAAAATTTTCAACCGCGTGCTCTCACGGCTGTTCTCTTACGTATTGTGTGTGTGTGTTGTGTGTGTGAATTAGGTGTATAGCGAAAAACCAAAGAATATCCGAAAGCGGATAGAAGTGTGTGATGCCTAAATCGTGATTTGAATTCTTTGAAGGAACACGACGGTTTTTAAAAAAAACGCGGCTAATTGCGGGCAAGTTGTCGACAGAAATCCGGTGAGTTTGTTCCAAAGCAAAAATATCATATTCTAGGTTTTGTATCTTTTCGTGCGGATACAACATACTTGGGGTTGAAATTCTTGTGGTGAGGCTGCCATGGCAAACGAGCGAACGCGGCACCGCGCAGGCGTCAGATTATTAAACGGGTACACACTGACTGCCTTCTATGCTTATTGCTTATCTGTCCCATGTTCTACGTAAACCTTATGGGCCGCAGGACAAAATGCGTAGAACGGCAGTGAATAGTATGAGTGAGAAGCTGATGTCCTAATTATCATTCTGGTTCGCTCGCTCTGTAAAGGGTTTTGTGAATATTGGAGTATGAAGTAATTTGCGAGATGTATAGTGGGAGAGAGGGAGGGAAATGGATAGGAAAAACACAGTTATGTACAGAGCCTAACCTTATTTTTTTCTCCTCGCACATGTTGTTTTGCTTGGGTATGTGTAGAAAGCATGTGAGTTGAAATGGGCATGGGACGGCGCTGAACTTACGTACGAGGGTTGTATTGGTGCGATTGATGCAGCAAATGCTGCGTGTACATATCAACTGTTGCGATGTTATGCTAGGCTTTCAGGTGTTTATGAACCTACAGGATGATGTATGTGTTTATGAATTGGTTTGCTTGTTTCTAAATTTTTAATCTTTTTGCGCTTTAATTAGTAAGATATCAATTATAACTTGAAAAAAAAAAGTTTATAGAATGGGACAGTTTGCTAAATTTGTCATAGAGCGAAATAGGGAACCACTATAGTCATAACTGGTGCACTTTCCCTAGTCCTTATGAAGATTCATTATCACGGTTGTATAAACATAATTTTATTCATTTCAATTCATTTTATTTATTCCATTTTATCAGCTTCAAAATTGATTAATTATAACGGTTACAATTCCAGAGATAACATAATTTTAGGAGCTTTATAATATTCATATTAAATTTCAATCGATTCTATAGGCACATGGAAATTACAAAAAAATGCATTATGCAGCAAAAAGAAAGTTCAACCGCTTCACTTTTCAGGATAATAAATCCGGTTTTACGAAGACATTTCATAAAAAGAATTGTTAATTGCAGAATGTTATCACGGCCAGCGAGGCAAGATGGAGCAGTGGTTTATTTTCAAAGTTACTTTTATATAAAACGGTCAACAATCTAAAAAAAAACATTTAATGATTTTTATACATAAACAAGAACAGACAAGAGAGAGATTTGTCGACTGTTCCTTATTATGTTTGACTCTTAGGGCAGCGTTCATTTATTACGTAGCTAAATTTATCGATTTTCAATTGATTTTACATTATATTGTTGGTACGGTATTGTGATGACTATATTATTATTATTATATTGTGTTCCCATATTATTATATATTATACTTTGATCTGCTATATAAAATTTCATATAAACATCATTTGTGGTGGGAGCATCAGGGCATCATTGAAGTTACCAATGGACAAGGAAGTGGAGTGCCAATCGGAGTCAGGAGGCGAAATGTTAGTCGTTTGTGGCTAACGCTTTTCTATAAAACTAAATAATTCGACGCTTATGTGATTGAATATATGAAGCTTTGTTGTGCCTTGTGCAAAGTTTTGTTTTTGTGTTGCATTTTTTTTTTTCAGGAACAACTTCTTCAAGCGTTGGAATTTTCCGTTTACATGTAATACAGAGGTATCCGGGTAATTCCATTCTCGAATAAAACTACAAGGTTCCCTGGACATCAATACATGTTATCATAAGTTATAAATTTTATTCCTCATAGCTACCAGACAATTCGTGGCGCGCAAATTACTTACTTGTATTTGGTTTATTATCCTAATTAATTGGTTCAACTTCCAGAAGCATCATGAAATCTGCATATCGGAAATGCTAGCTTAATCACCGCTCTTCATATTTCAGCATGTCGTTCTGCTCCAGAAATCGTAATTCGTTCTTATTTTGGAGATTACATAATAAAATTGAATTCATCATATCAAATGAATTAATTTAATTGAATATCTATATCTATGTCATATATAACTATAATTTCCGTTTTTACATATTTCATTATAATTGTTTCATTTATTATACCATATCTGATCATATTTCTATTATTGTATGTGCTTTGGGTTGGGCTGGGACCACCAGGGCACCCGAATGAAGCGATTTGGACAGGGAGCTTGGGACTGCCTCCTCCCTGTTGTTAACATTTCGTGAATTGAGGGCGGGCTCTTCGACCCCATCTATTGGGAATATTCAGTCAATCGAGGGCTTGATTTTACAGTTGTTCGTGAAAGCTTTCTTCTGGAAGGAGATTCTCTTCCCTTGACGCGGGTTTCGTGCAAGTGTCTCTGCTTGCGGGTCCGCACATCCATTTTTGGCCCTTCATACAGGAGAATGACTGCTCACGAACAACAGTTCAATCTTGATCAAATCGCTTTTCAGATTATTCCAGTGCTATAGGCAGATGCCTTGCTACAATAGATGGTAGAACCAAATCATCAAAAATCAATATTTCACCTATCTGCAGTTGAAGTCAATGGGCATTTATTATAGTTAATTTGAAACGAAAATCAATCGTGATGCATAAGGTATAGGTAATACCAATCACTCTCAAATTTTACCAAATCTTTCAAAATCTACACTCATGATTATGCAACTTTACGTTGTTGTGTCATACGGAATATTCATGCTTTTGAATTATGGGCATGACAGCCACAGGTATGTTGGTCGTGGAAAATGTAAGGTACATCGGGCAAACTAAACAGTTACGGGA